>NC_047530.1:75826855-75864355 GCF_012275295.1 Melopsittacus undulatus
ATCAAGATCTTCTCCCCCTGTAATGTGTAGCAAGAGATAGCCGGTGCCATGGCACACACGTGTCAGCAATGATCCCCAGATTTTGTGAACCACGGCTCTTTTGCCATCACTGTTTCTTTCCGTCACTTGTCTGCTCCTTCCCGATAGCAATCTGAGGCAGTTGGGTGAGCTGCCGACTTGCCAGCCCCCAGGCCTGGCAAATCACAATCCAAAAAACTCCACCCCAGTTTAAGATGTGAGACTATCAGATTAAATCCAAGGGTTTCTACCAGCAGTGGGATGGGAAAAGCCCATTGTTTGGTGATTATCGTATCATCAGCCCCGGCTGATACTAGGATGCTCAATGAAAACACACTTCGGTTACAGTTGATTTTCAAATTCCAAAATGGTGCTGCAAAGTCTGTGCATGCCTAATTATATTTTATGCTAGGCTGTGCAATACAAAATGTATGCTGCAGCAATCAGTGAGTTAACAGTATCAATCAATTTGTAAACAGATGAAGTCACTCATTCCCAAACTGGTTTTCCAAAAACAATTACTAAATTACAATAGAAAAAAATTGTACAGTTACTGTATTTGTGTGCTGTGTTACAATCAACATACCAGGGAAACAAAACAATTTAATGCAGAAAAATCATCATTCATCTACATTATAATTGCTTCTTTTTCACATCTACAGGGCGGTTAATTAAAATTGTGATTAAATGCGGTCGCGCTGCCTAAGATGTCTTGCCCAAAACAGGTGGTACAGAATTTAAAAGTAAAAAAAATGTAATTAGCATTGGAAATTGAGAAATTGCCTGTAAGAATCAGTGTTAATTTCAGTCAGTGATGAGGTAATTTATAAATGAATGCAGTGGAGGCTGTGCAAATGCACAATTGCCTTCCTGCCTATTCTTAGCATTCTCAGCATGCAGGTGAAAATGTTTTCAAAATATTGAGGTAATTTGAAAATCAATCCATGCATTCGGTATCTTTTTTCCTCCCCATTCACAGCAAATGCTGAAGAAATGCTGCCAGAGATGGCATGATGAATCAGTTTTGCACTTTTTGGGGAGTGATATTACATGTGTCGTGGCATCAACTAGAGTTTAACTGAGCAAAATGTTTGGCTAAGATCCTTTACAAAGGCCAAAAATGTCGACTCAAGTCCCTGGTAATCCCGAATAACTTCAGCTATGGTGTGTGTTTAAGTGATGCAGTATCAAAAAAAAGTAACAGCAACCTGCAGTGAGTTGAAACAATGCAGCACAGACACTGAGAAATAAAAGACATGCTAATATGGCACAGAAATCATAATGACTTCTTGCTCAAAATTAGTACAGCACACGTGAAAAGCCTCAGTAGTAGCGATGCTTTCTGTAAAAACTCTCTCTTTAAATATGCATTTTGAATTTCATCCGGCAACCATAAAAGAATTGTTAACTAGGTTATGCATACAGAGATTTTCCCTTAGATGAACTTTGTTTATCAGTATTTTGGTGCTTTCTCTAAACTTTCAGCTAGCAAATGAGAAATGCTAATTCCTAACAAAAAAAAAAAAGATGACCTGCGGATACAAAAAGCTAGCAGCAAACCTGACAACAAACAGATATTAAAGATCTAAAATCTTCTTGACAGTCAAAAAAAAAAAAAATCCAAGGCACATGCTGCTGGAACTGACATTTCCATGATCTGAACAGTCCTCGTCCCCCTGTTCGAGTCCACGGAGACCTCTGGCTTAGTTATCCCTCCCCCTGTATATTTAAAAATAATTTGGACTTTTGATAGCGTTGATCGCTGGGCTGGAATATGTGAAAGTGCTTTGAATTTCTGAACAGGGATGTACAGGTGTTGGGATCAGGTTGCTGTAAAACACACACAATGGCTTTTGAGCATAATGTGCTTTAACTAAAGCAAGCTGGTCTTCCTGCAGAAAGGCTGATTTAGCCATGTAATTTAACTAATTGTAGCCTTTTCTATTAATTTTTTCTTGATGTGTAATAGTGAACTTTTCTTCCAGCTGACACTTGTGTGTTTGGTGTGTGGGTTTTTTGGGGATTTTTTTTTTTAGCTTTCTGTTTGTCTGTTTGTTTGGGTTTCTCCCTCCTCTTGATAAGTCCTGTGCACTTCAGAGACGATTTCAAGGCTATTTAATTTGCTTGTAGAAAAACCTCTGTGAAAGGATTAGGCCCATGAAGGGCAAAGGGCAAGGCCATGCCATGCTGGTCCTGCTGGCCTGCTGTGATGCTGCAAGAAGGCTGCAGAACAGCTGGGCAGAGGTTGCAGTTTCGGGCCATGGTGGGATAGCCCAATCTCTGCACAGGCACTGCTGGAGTAGGTGAGTGCAGCATCAAGTGCCATGTGTGCTCTCTGGCAAGTCAATTAACCTCACCATGCTCATTTTCCCTGTCTAAGAGACAGGGAAACACTGCCGAACTCATTCACAGGGCTTTTGTGGAGCTTAATATCTTTAAAGCACTCTGCAGTTCTCTGGGACTAAGGAAGAACAAATATTCGTTGTTTCATCAGAAGGCAAGTGGATGCCAAGGAATTTGACTGAAAAAATTATAAATGTATGTTTCTAATAATCAAATTCTCAGAGTTTATTATACAACTAATTATTCTAATTTAGAAGACAATATTGCTCTTAACTTTGCCCCCCCCCCCCCTCCAGTTTTCTGCCACTGCATATAAAGAAGCTAATGGTAATCACTGAAGCAATGATGATTATTGACTGAAAGGTATTTTAAAATGGGAGCTCTGTTGTGTGTAGCTTATCAAGCAGCTGCACTTAAGCATTTGAACTCCGGTGTAGGGGCTGTAAAAATACATCAAAATATTAGTGAATTGGCATAACCTGAGTGCAGTCAGTGGGGGTGCATGGGTGACTTCAGTATGACGTGGATAAGAAAAGTTGGGTTTCGTGCTGTGGCTGGTTTTAGTGAAAAGCTGTAGATTCAAGCTTCTTTGGCAATTTAGCTTCACCAAACCAAGCCTAAGTTTGGGGCTTTTCTTTTCTATTTTATGTGAACTCAAAGGAAAGCAGGAGATCAGGTACTGATCTGCTTCCACCTATTAAGACTTCACCCCTCAGTTACATCTTTGGAGTTTTTTGGGCTTGTTCCCATTAGGAAAGGCCAAATACCATGGGAAACATGAGCAGGATTTGGTCCTGAACAGGCGGTGCTTACTACTTGATACACTGAGCCATGGCCATTGTAGTGGTGGGGAAGTGCAGTGAAGGAAAAGCAGCATCGCGGATTCCTAAAATAGAAAGTAAACATAAATATTTCTACTTTGCACGTCAGATTTCAATCACCTCTCAAAACAACTAAGCTTCATGATTTAATTAATTATGCCTTTTCTGTGTGTGTGTGTGTCTTCGGAAAGAGCCAAATGAAAATATCCTCTTTGTTTCCCCTCTGTAACTACTGGAGCTTTCCTCAAGTTTTAACTCTTCTGTCACCCCAACTCACTAAGTCTTCGTTTTTCTATGTTGTTTTTACCGCTGATGTCCCATGGCAAGACCCAAAGCCTGGAACATTTTGTAATGACTATGTGACAAATTGTTGGGCTTTTATTCACATCGGACATCTTTTACCAGGATTGCTTGTTGTTTTTTCTGTTTGGCTGTGTCATGGGACCAAAGGTGGCTGCTTTTGTGCAGCATGTCAAATCTGGTTAACATGCAGCCATTTATCTTTAAAACCCACTCCTGCACAATGGCAGGGGTGTATTGGGCTACTTGTATGGGCTCCAAGCATCAAACATATATGTATTTTTTCAGTGCCATCCTTTCTCTATGTGCGAATGCATCTTGGGCTGAGGCACTGCAGTGAGCAGGTCATGCAGCAGACAAGATGTTTCATAATTTTGGGAACCTTTTAGAGACAAATTGTACAGTGCAAGTGTAGTGTAACTGAACTGCTGGTTGCCCAGTGAAGTGTAGAAAATCAGATACAGCACAGCCTGAAAGAATGAAATGAGAATTCATATCTATGTATATACACGGTACTTTATAAAGAATTCATATAAAGAGAAAACCACATTTATTCCCTTTTTCTCTGCTTGTGTTTGAGGATTGTGCGTGGTATGTGTGTATAAATGTGTTTATGTGCATGGTATATATTCATACAAATAATACACCATGGGACATGGGAATAGTTGTATGTGTGATGCATTTATATGTGTAAGTGGTAGGTTTGCAGGTTAATGCCTGCTTGACTCTGTGTGTGTGTGTGTAAATGATGGAAAGGTGTTTGTGTAAATGATGAAAAGGTGTTCAGCACAATGAAAAGATGAATTACCCTAAAAAAAAAAAAATTAAAAATCCCCAAACTTCCACAGCAAACTTGGCAGCTTTGGGTGCTTTTCCAGTTTTTAAGTCACACAGAACCATTTATGATGAAAATGGTTTCCTTACAGATACGGAGATAATTATCAAATGCAGAAGCTGGTAAAAGAAATGGGAAAGTTTGATTCAATAGAAAAATGAGGGCTGGCTGCAAATTCTTGGTGCCTTTTGCAGTTGAAACATTTGAGATAGCGGGACTCAATGTTTTTTTAATGATTTGCTGTGTTGTGTAATAATTATACATATAGTGCAGAGAGGTTACTCGGAGGAACACCACACTATGAATGTTTTTTTGAGTAAAGGACCCAGGAGATTGCCTTTCACTTTGAAAACAATCCCTAATATCAGGAAAATGCTCTGTTTGTTTATGCGTACATAATGCAAGTTTGTCCGCCTGGGAACTGCAGCAAATGGGAGAAGTATGCATGGATTTCACAGGTAACAGGATTACGTGGGCACATAATTGATCCATTTGGAGAAAAAAATGACAGTGCTCTAAAGATGCCTAGGCTTTGGAGATGGAGTTTATGAAACAGGCATTTGTAAATTCAAAGGAATCAATATGTCAATTTTATTACATCTCAGGACCAGCTGGGCATTAAAGGAACAGTAGCCTTTTTAAAATTGCAGCTGCGTATTCTTGCATTGTATACCTTTCTTAAAAGGCTTTGGATTTTAGAAAATGTACTTTTAGCAGTGCTTTGCACCTTTTCAGTGACCAGTTTGCGTGGACACAAAAAGACACAAAACCTTACATTGTGTCAGCTTTCCTCTTAAGCCGTGGTTGGTAAAATCTGCCAGGCTGCAATTATACCGTGCAAAAATCTTACTAATAAATATATACATGGAAGGAGACTAGTGCCTGTTCATACCCCAAATGCTGAAAAAAAAGATTTGAGATTTTGCATGGGGGACTTAGCACATGTGGCAGAGGCAGCATCAGGATGTGCGATACCTGAAAGAGTGCATTAAAGACCTCAAGTGAAACGTGGTCTGAGTGATTGTAAACCAATATCTTCTCATTCCTTCTCACTAGATTTTAACCCCCCAGATGATTAAATTTAGTGCAAAGCTTATTTTTTTTTCTCAAGGGACAGCAATCTTCAGCTGCCTAGGTTTTGAAATGCTACTTTTCACACAAATTTGTCAACATGCAGCATGGAGGAAGATGTTAAATAGAATTTGTGTTGCCTGGCAGTCCGCTGCCCATAGGTTCTCAAGGCTACCCCAAACAGGCTCTAAATCCCAAAGTTGCATTTTCAAGAAGTTAAGAATGGCCACCGACGTTTTTCCTCTCCTTTTAGCCAAGGAGCAATTGTGGCTTTCCCGAATACGTTGTGCACTCCTTTACCTAACAGGCATTTGGCTGATGGACTGTGTTGGTAAAAGCCATGTATGTCTCCAGCCTTCAAAAGATATCCTGTTGTCTTATCTTCTTTGCTTGCTGGCAATATTGCTGTGGACCTGATGGCTACAGCCTTCTCCGCAACACCAAATTAACATTGCCAAAGCAATTTCTGGTATGGGGTACCTAACTATGGTGGGTGCTCTCTCCTTGGAGGTGCTCAATGCCAGGTTGGATTCAGCTTTGAGCAACCTGTTCTAGTGGAAGGTGTCCTTGCCCTTCTCAGGGAGGTTGGACTAGATGATCTTTAAGATCTATTCTGACCCAAACCACTCCATGATTCTATATGTTTCAACACATCTAAAAAGATACTTGAAAATAATCAAGATTTTGAGTCCCAAGAAGGAGGTACCTAGGATCAATGGCCACTGCTCCCCGAGACTTTTTCTGTTTTCTCACTTCCTCAGCTTTATCATGATCCTCTCTGACCTTCTATAATGTTCCTTCATCTTCTTTTGCACAGTTCCTTTTTCTTTGAGCTCATACTGCTCAGGCTAGCCTGGCTACAGACAAGGTCTCTAGACTTGTCTGTATGGTACCCCAACCTGGTTAGTAATTCTACTTTTTCTTGCTTGAGGATCTCTACGTTCCCTAAAGCATGGTTACAGTGTTTCTCCAGTAGTCTGCTAGCACTAAATCATGCCTCAGCTGATGTGGCATCACACCATAAATAGGTGTGAGCAGTGTATAAAATAGAGTACTCTCTTTATATATGTATATTCTACTATATCTCTATTTCCTCTAAGCAGAAGTATGAAGTGAATATGGAAGAATAAAAAGTCTAGATTCCCCTGAAAAGGTATGGAAGAGCAGATACAAACAATACAAGCTAGTTAAGTAGCGTTTTGTGATCAAAGACTTAACATGACTAAAACTTTACTATGCAACGATATTCTTTCAAAGCATTTTGCAATATATTCATGTGCTAAGGGAGACATGGAAGAGTTTCAGAGTATTTTCATAGAAATTGGTGGTATTGAAAAAAATAAAGATGACCTTCTGCCAAGCTGTGATGCTCAGAACTGATGTAAATGGAGTCTAGCAAAACTGTATAAACTATATAAAAGATTAAGGCATACAAAACTTCAGAGGTGAGGCAGGCTTCCTTTCAGCATAGCTTTTGCCAGCATACTTAGGTGTGACAAGCATGATGTAGACACCTTGTTCATCTCAGCATCCTCCACCAGTGATAAGATGCTGAGACAAGCCTTAGTTGTAACTAGTCTAAATTAGCATTTTCCATCCCTACAGCTATCTCCACTCAAAAGATGTTGCCCATTTCTGTTCTTGCTAGAGTAGAGTAAAAGAAGGTAAGAAGTGACTTGGTCGAGCCCTCCCATCAAGTCAGTTGACACTAAAAATCTTGGACTAATAAAACCAGAGGTCCTACTCTGACCCTTGTTACCTCCACACAGTCCCAAAGCCACTCTGTGGGCAGCCTTTTTATTTTGTCAGTTCTTTGAATCTAATTCTAGAAATAAAACAAAACTTCCCAATTATAAGGTGGAAAACTGGCAAAATGAAACCCTGTCATTGACCTGATTGATGGTTCTTCCGCTGACATCATAACAGCTTCTTCAGAGACTTTTACAGTCTCTATAGAAGTGCAGGAGGCACTGCCAATATCCTCAGATCATTGGCATGATAGACCGTAACGGCTTCTTCAGAGCCGTTACGGTCTATCGTGTCAATGCGTACTTAGGGAGTCCTCAATGCATGGATCATTGACACGGTACTACATAATGGCTCCTTAGAAGCCATTACTGGGTATCAAGTCAATGCATACTTAGGGAGCCCTTAATGCACGGACCCACGCAAGTTGACTTGCTCTGAATACTAACAATCCTGTGGAAGAGTAGTTACTGTGTATGGTATTGAAGGAGATTATTATTACCTGCCTACAAGAGCTTGACTTGTGCACCATGCTCCCAGTGCCTTTGTAGGAGAGTTATGGCTGCTCCTGAGTCAGAACGCTGCATAGAAGAGTCTGAATTCTGTGAACTTTTCCTGCTCTCCTAACATCCTTTTATTTCATAAAATATATCAATTGAGATAGGAAAGCCACGAGGCAGCCCAGGACAAAACATTTAGAATTAGAATATGAAGACTTAAGAATAAGTGGTTTCAATGGAAATGCTGGCAAACCCTCACACATGGAGCAATAGTTCTGTGTATTTTACCCCTCTCAACTACTTTGCTATAGTTATCAGATATACCATGTTTTATGATGATCCCTGCAAGATGCTTAGCAACCTGTGCAAAACCAATCCTCTTGAAGAAGAAATGCTTTGTTAAATACCCATCACCCAGTGAGGAGTTTGTTTGGATTTGTTGACCTGGTCCTTGGGGATCATCTGTGGAGACTTTCCAAATCACTACCATGAATCTGTTTTGACCTGCAAAGGCAAATCCCCTTCATTTGGCTTCCCCCAGACAAGATATCCCCGTACTAAGTCAAAAATTCTTCTAGTTTGCTGTTGTTGATATTTTTCTTTTGTGTTCTGCTTACTGACTGACATCTGCTATCATGCTAAGCAGGTGTTCCTGTGTAAACGAACGTGCCCTGTTTGTGTTTCGCCATCCTCGCTACTGCGCACCCAAATGAGCAGCATGATTAAGAATCCTGTAAATTTTTGAAAGGAAACGGATGGCTGCCCTACTAGAACGTAATTACACCGTTCCAACATCCGCAGCTCACTGCTGCAGCCGAGTTGGAGAACAGCAGAAATTAATAATATATAATAGCATCATTCTCGTAATTTATAAATGAAATAAAGTAGAGAGGAGATTCTGCTGATATGCATTTTCTTCTTAATTCTAAAAGACAAAGTATAGATTAGAATTTTACTGAGGTGAAACCTGGTCGCAATATCACACTAGCTGCAAGTGTAGGGCCTGATTCATGAGAGGGATTTTGCTTAGGGAAAAGAACTAATATCTTTTATTGGACTAGAGGAAAAAAATGGGTATACAAAGCCCTCTAAAGGCAGTCCCTGATGAAAGGAGGTTAGGAAAGCTCCACAGATCTTCCGGCTAGTTTTTAGCTTAATTTGTCTGTAGGTTTTGCAGGAAGACTTTGCTGCATGCTGCATTTTTTCTCTCTGGCTAAAATAATACACCGTCACAGGACACCCCCTCAGATTAATCAGTTAAAGATGTTGTCTAATCTCCTGTTTTTGTTGAAAAACAGCAATGTTTTCAAAAACAATATTTTGAGCTCCAGCAATGTGCCAAAAGGAGCTGTACTGCAAATCACCACTCAAGTCGAGCCTTGGAGTTGGTGCTCTAATTACACCTCTCAACCCCGCTGGAAAAAAGATACAACTTGTTGAAGACGAAGATGTATTATTTGTAAAGACTAAGCAGTATGACTTTTATTTTCTTTCCATTGCATAGTTAAATGTTTTATTTTTTTTTTTCTGTAACTACCCAGACGTACTCGTCTGAGTGATGGCCTAGCTGATTTATACTTTTCCCTCATATAAACTCATAAACTCATATGGGAGAGTTACCAAAAAAACACACTACTGTTTACTTACAGGTTAATTAGGAACATTTTTATAAATTTTGACACTGCAAAACTCCAAAGAATGGCAACTGCTTTGATGGAAAAGGTCAGCACGGATTCCCCAAGTTTAACCCAGCAAATACAAATGTATGCAGTGAGCCCAGACGTATATTTCTCTCTTAAACTAATGTATATGTTTGAGTTGTATTCTTCTAGAAGGACCCCTTAATAATTTGTTTCTGAGAAAATATGTGCATATACAGATTTATTTCATTAACAGGTATTTATTTAAGTGGGCTGCACTGTATTTAAATCTCTGAATAGTTTCCATTACTTCCTCAGCTCACTTCACGTTGACTAATTTTAATAAGGCTAAGGTGCCTAGGGTCTTATTGAGTGCTCAGTTTGATCAATATGGCTAAATTAAAATAGTGCAAAATATAAGCAAATGTAGTCTAACAACTCAGTGAAAAATGTAAAGCACACCAACCATTGATTAGTGTTCTGTAGCCGTTATTTTGTTGGTTTAAGTACACTAACACTGCTCAGAAACTGAATCTAACTCCAACACACCCCTGCAGTCTTGGTTGTCATGGACTGTATTCTCCCCAGCTACACCTAATTTTGCTCTGTATCGCGCAGAATTAGGTCTGCACACCCCGGTCTCACAAGCAGTCTGCCTGGTCCAGATTTGGCCCAATCCAGAAGGAACCTGTCCTGTTTTGATGGGGCTTTGAGCAACCCAGTCTAGTGGAACATGTCCCTGCCCATGGCAGGATTTTGGAACTAGATGATCTTGTAAGGTCCCTTCCAACCCAAATCCATTATATGATTCTATAATTCTGTGATGAATAGCATTCCTGTTCCACTTGCAGAGCAAGCCTGGATCACACCTAAGGCAGAAGGCAGACAGTTACAATTACTTGCACGAGTGAAGAATATTTACTAATCTACTCATTATGAATTTGGGGCTATACATCACTTCTATACGTGTATTTTTAAGACAGGAACAGACTCTTCGGGAAGTGGTTATATATACAAGAAGATATTCATTTTTGCCCTCCTGTAACACCACAATATTATTGTCATAAAAGATTAATGTCAACCCCTACCTGGTATTAAATTGCTTTTGGTAGCCCTTGCATTCGTGTCTTTCTGAACAAGACAAAACCACTTCTAAGGTAACTATACACATCTTCAAGTCAAATTACTGTTATTACTGGGTTATATTTTCTTTTTCAAGTGCCTCAGTCGCTGTGCTAGATATTTTTTTCCCATGGATATGATATTCTGAACAAGGAACTTAATTTTTGGGCAGTAAAAAGCATACTTCAGAAAATAATGTCTTACCATAGTCTTGTTGATAGATGTTGCACATGTCAATTATATGACTTTTTTTCATACTCCAACAAAAAGCTGCATTTTCCACATACTAAAAATAATTTGTTTTTCTTTCTTTTTCTTTCTCTTCTTTTTTTTTTTGGCTAGCAAAAACATAGATCATTGTACTTTGACATCCAGTGCTTGCACAGACAGTTTTCAATGCTTTCTAAAAATATAACAATAACTCTTAGCAATCATACCTTTGTATGATTTTAAATGGTTTCTGATACCTTTCTTGTTTTACAGTAGTTTTTCCCTCTACTTGTAGCGTGATCTTTCTGCTTATCTATAATCTCCTTGGTAAGTGATATTTGCTATAACTGCTGTAACAGTTCTTCCTTTCCTTGATAGCATCTTTTTCTACATGGCCAAAAAATAATAATTTTACACAAGCAGAAGCTTATGCTGCTTATGTAAAAAGAGCAGAAGCTTTGTTGCAGGTACATCAGTAGTGTGTGCATAAGAAAGCAAGAAAGGAAAAAACAGAAATAAACATGAGGGATTTCATATATCAACAAAATTAAAAAAAAAGCAACTTGAAAGCAAATGCAATCACATTTAGGAGAAATAAATTCTGTGAAGATGAAGTCAAACATGAAAAGCATTTCTCTAGTTTAAACTGACCAAATAGAGTTATAAACAGCGGAAACATTTGAAGTTCCCCTTTTTAAATTAAAACTGGAGCTTTAGCACTTTAACCTTCAATACAAGTAGAGCACACTGTGCAAAAACAAGTTTTAAGTCTTCTTAACAAACATCTCAAGTGCGAAGGGCCAGCACAAGTTCAGAAGAATTGACTTTTCACTTGTAGATATGCCAGAAAAAAAATGCTTAGGGTTTTTTTTTTTGTTGTTGTTGTTTCTTTTTTGTTGTTGGGGTTTTTTTTGTTGCTGTTGTTGTTGTTTAACTTTGCTGCATGACAACCTTGATTTTTTCCAGCGTTTTACATGTTTAGAGTTTTTAATATCAAAGATACTGCTCTCTGTAAACAAGTGTAAGTTTACCGAGGCAGCTTCACTTACACTCTTCCCTTGTAATCAGATGTGAAAATTACAACCTCCCTTTTGGCTACATGATAATTACACATTTCAACATACAAAGAATTGTCACTGTTTCAGTTGCGGGCATAAAACAGTGAAGGCACTCGGGAAAATATATTATTATATTAAAGATCAGTGCCATAGCTGTTTTTAGTAAAAGTGAAGTTTGTAATCACAACTATGATCAAGATACTTTGAGATTTACATATACACTTATATATATGAGAGAGAGCGAGCAGTTAAAAATAAAATGAAACTAAGGTATCTCAGCACAGAAGGTGAAACTTAGCCCATGAGCCAAGGGCCAGCAAACAGCCTCATCCCTGCTTAAACCTCACCAAAGCCCTATTTTAAAAATGAATTTTGCTCCAAAAGCATAATTTATTGGAAAGTTTAACAAAGTTTCTCTGGCTTTGCCTTGCTTTTCTCCTTTTTCTTTCTCCTGGCTATTCTCTTCCACTCACCTAGAAACTTATGAATTTCTTGTGCATGTATCGATTTCCTTGCAAATGCTGGGTACAGAAGGAATTCAGAATTAAGCATTGCTCAGAGAGAGCTGTGGGAAAAAAATTACATATGCAGCAAAACATGTTAGAGTTGTGTTTTGACAGTTTCATGACCAAGCCAAAAAATATACTTTTTTTTTTTGTACCTGGCGCAGTTTCACAAAAATGTCCCCTCAGGGAATAGTAATTTTTTTGTCAGAATCAACTGTTTATTTACTTAAAAATCTAAAGTTTTGCCTTACATTAGAGACAGAGTTGCTGAAGGTTACAGTTCAACATCAGCTCACTGCATTTCCTTCACCGTGAAAGCATGGTTTGTGTCACGAGAGAGGGATAAAAGCATTACACAGGCAGAGGACAAAATGAAAATGCTATACATTTTAAAAACAGGGTAGGTGAGGTTCATCAGGTCTTTTTTTACTTATCTCCAGCCATGTCCTGGCCTGCTCACAAGTGGTCGACAACCACCTTGGACTTGCCACCACCATGGCTGAATATGGTAGAAGTGGTTCAGGCTGGAAGTAACTGGTTTATCCCACTGAGTCAAACCCTTGTAGGATTTTGATGGTGGCAACAATGCTGAGACCCTTGCTGTTATCCATGGAGATGTTCATGGAGGGCAGGGCTTTGAAAGTTCGTCTCATCTGCACCTTGCTGGGCTGGAGTGTGGGTGGCTTCCCACTATTGCATCCAGTAGGAAGCATGCCATTGGAAGAAATAACCCAAGGCTAATCTAGTCATGTCCTACTCCATGAGTGCTGCCTTTTGTGTTTTTGCATCAAAACACTGTCTAAATACCCTGCAAATATGTGTCTGTGTGCTTCACTGTCCCGTGGGCCGTCCAGCCTGCCCTGCCTACAGATTTGGGGGGTGTTTCCCACTTCACTGGTATTAATCCAGGACAAATACAAGCAAATACAATATGTCCCAAGGACATAACCCCATATCATAACCAGATCCTCAGATCACATTAATATGAGAAGATGTAATGACTTAAATTGAATTGTATCAATACAGAAGAGTTAAGTCTCCCACCATAAAATTAAGGGTTTTTTTCCCAGGGTAAAGCTTGGTGTTCTCAGCAGAGACATGATTTTTTTATTCATTATTACCTTTATCTATATATGTACATAAACAACATTTTTTGCCTATAATCAGTTTATAAGATTGCAGGGTTAACAGAAATGCACTGTAGACGCTCTTTTGCATATATATTTACCTTGAGTGCAGCTGCAAACAGTTGGGACTGGCAGGCTGACCTTTCACACTGGCTACCAGCCATGTTCAGTGAATGATTCTGAAGCAAATTTTTTACTAGGAATTTTAACGTAACTCTTTATTTCGGGAATCATTTTGCATCAGGGAAAAAAAAAACCCACAAATGTAAACACAGATTTCCCCAGGAGATTAAAAATAGTCCAAAACTAATAGCCTAATCTAATTCACATAATGATAATCATGCAGTGTAATCAGTGGGCCTAATCCTGACCTCATAGAGTCTCTCTGAATTAAGGTACTCAATATACGCATCTAAATTTGAGTTTACACTTTGTATCACACTTACAGCAGGGGAACAGCTTTTGTCTCTATGGTGAATAATATTTTGCAAATTAGACCTTGTTAAAAAAAAAAAAATCCAAACCAATACATAATATCGAGAGGGAGTTTCTCCTGACTCACACTCACGGGGCAGAGGTCACAGACGGAGTTTCTCTGGTAGGAAATAATAGAGCAGCACACCGAAGAATAACTTGAAATCTGTGACTCAAGCTGATGAGGAGGGAGTTAATAATTGGTAAGGACAGCTCTTTCTCCCTACCAAGTGCTCTTGTTAGCGTGGCAGTTAAGGGTATTCCTCCATTCTCATTAAGTTTGAATTTACCACCTTGTATTTACTATTTACTCCTTTTTCCTTCCCATCTTGGAAGCTGCGTGTTTCTCCTGGCCAGCATGGCGATACTGGATTCAGCTCCAGCCTGACCTCACGGGGTTATTGCTGGCCTAAACCATGCAGGACTGAGCCCAAGGTGGTGCATCTGGTGGGATATGGGACCTTTGGGGCATGGAGAGGTGGGTAGGGTCCCTCTGAGTCCCATGTTCCTCCCTCTGCTCTGCAGTACCACAGGAAAAGTTCTATCCCAACTTTTGCTGCTGTGCTCAGAGGTGGGGTCTGTCCAGCCCCCGTGACTTTTTAAACTGAGCAGAGACTGATGGGAGTCTGGTTAATGTACATTGGTGTACCTTCTAGCTTCTGAGATGATGAAAGAGTATATTGCTTATTTCCACAATAACAGCTAGGAAATATTTACAACAACCCTGCTCTCCTACCTGAGGAATTTCTCCCCAGGTGATGAAAAGAAGATTTTACTTTTTTCTTCCCAATGCAAATTAAAAATTATCTGCCTCCCCACCCCAATAAACCAGAGTTGTTAGTTAGAGCAAAGATGCCTCTTCCACCAGCACATAGATATGATATAGCTTTAATTTGTATTCATCTTGTCCTTTGGGGCTAGAAGATGGAGGAGCTATTATGAAACCCTTTTTTTTTTTTTGGATTTGCTTTATTCACTGTTTACTATGCTGGGCTGACATGATATGATTTGTGCATTGCGGGGTCACAACAAGCTACTTGCAGGACAATTTGCTGAATCAAGAGGGTGATTGTGTCTGGTGCCAGTCAGTCGCAATTAGGGCCAGGATCAGGGAGGCCCAGAGCTTGTGTATCGTCTTGGGCAAACCTCATAGAAATCAGCTCACCTGAAACTAATTGTCACAACAGAGACCTTATGCAAATGAGCCCTAGGGTTAGCGTGGGAAAAGAAAAACTGTCGCAAAGATAGGTGACCTGCTGAGCAGGGGGTCTGTTGCTGGGGAAATCTTTGTTCAATGAGTTAAAAAAATGTTCTCATTGTTCCAAATCCAAGAAAAACGTATCAGATCCTCTCCCTAAGAAAGTGTGGCAAGCACACTCATCTGAAAGTCCAATAAAGTGGCAGCCAGCTTTTGAGCTGGTAATAAATTGGAAGTCTTTATTCTGTATAAGGGCTGCAGCAGGAAAATTATTTTCCTTTGCAAAGGGGCCTTTAAAGTTTAGCTGCTTGCAGTTAGCTGGCACTTAAAACTTCACTGTCTGCCGAAGCTTTCGTCTGCCTAACCTGTTGGATCCCAGCAGATTTCCTGACCTGAGGTTTTAGCAGCTGAAAAAACCCTCCCTCTGGCTCCTGGAGTTGCTTTTTGGAAGGTCTGGTTCTTGTATCGCAGTGAGCTGTTGGGTTTGAAGGGTACGAAGAAACAGGGAGCAGATCCGTGCAGATTCTCCCATAGAAATCTCTGGGGATGTTCGAAGCTCTAACTTTCAATGCTTCTTCTCTCAGTGCCTTCCCGAGCAGCACTTGCCAGCAAGATGGGCAGGTTCGAGTGTTAGAAACATAATTGTGAATTAAGCATATTTAACAACAGGAGCTTTGACGTCTGCATACAAAAACGGCTGTTTCTGACATGCTTTCCCTCGCTCTTTTTCTCCTCTGCCTCCAGCCCAGGCAGAGAAGAGCATAATTTTCAGCTAGCACATTACACAAGATTTGTCTTGTTCACTCCTTCCTCTTTAACAATTTTTATGGGGGTTGCTCAACACATTCTAAAATAGGAATGGAGACAATATAATAAAGTGCTGAACTCATGATATATACGGCAGTTTATGCTGTCAATGGCAAATTCAAAAGAAAGTGATGTAGCATGCTCCAAGTGGAGAAATGTAAGCCCATGCCCTATAAGCACATAAAGGGAGAGGCAGCCAGGGTATTTTTGCACATGAGGCTTTTCCAAGGAGGCTGACGGAGACAGAGCTGAGATTAATTGCACTAAAAGATACTGGACAAATTTCAGAGATAGGAGCTTCTTTGCACTATCATCGAAGTCAAAAGAATATTTTGTTTGGTTAATAATTAGAGCTGCACTTTTGATGGTGCTGCTTTAAAGGGGTGAAATGCAGTTGATATCAGATCAGCAAGTTAGGAAATTAACTTCCTACTCACCAAACATAATGAAATAAGGATGGCTTAAAAGTAATGCAGATTAATCACCAACTTTTTTTTGATCCCTTTTGTCCCTTTACCACTGTCTGAAATAATTTCCACAAATAGGAGACGTTTCACAGTGGGTATGAAGTGCTCAGCTTTCACTCATCAAACTTTAATCGGAACTGCATTTTAGTTTTTGAATAAAGAACACTTAAAAAATTTAGATGCAAATTATTTTGCATTATTCATGCTCTAAGTGTCCTTGTAGATTTAAACACTTCTGAGGCCACCTTGATTCAAGTAATTACCTAGGCCCTCACTGCTCCATCATGAATAAGGTATTTTGTACAAGTAAAGTATGCACCCGATGAGCTTTTAAAGTGGCTTTACACTGAACTTGTGTATTGCTTCTTGTGCATGAGTGATTCGAACATGCGTCGCAATCTGTCTCAGGTGGGAAATCCTGGCAGAGCATCCAGGAGTGACGGAAGGAAGCCTACCAGCCTCAGTGCACACTATTTCTTTGTCTTCACAGAAGAATCTCAAAGTGATTCTCTCACTTGAGTCTTGTGGCTCCTCTTAAAAGTCTGTGGAAGCAGTAGCTGGTAGCAGGGACAGAAATTACAGTCATTTCTCATTTAACTCTCTGTTTCCCATCCTGTCCTCCCTTTGCCTGCTGCCTGCACTCAGTCATTTAAGGCATTTGCGTAAAATAAGTCTTTCTACTTTTATGCAGCACTGTACATCTGCCTCTCCATCTGTCTGCTCAGCCTCCCTCACACACCAGCATTCAGTAGGTACCTGAGCAGTACCACCTGAGTCAGATTTTTCACAAAACAGAGCCAGCCCAGCACTGAGCATTGTGGCTGAGTGCTTCTCCTAACAGAAGTGGCTGTTGGAGGGGCAAGTTAAACATATCTCTACACAGATATTGTTAGCCAAATGAGCTTGCAAGAGTTAAATTTAATTGGCTGAATCTCATAGTTGGCGTTTGATGCAAAGTGCCCATGATTTTTTCTTTTCCAGCTACATTGCTTTGAAGAATTATAGGAATTTTATGATGTGCTATTGGAGTTCCACTGGCAGAGAT
This sequence comes from Melopsittacus undulatus, assembly GCF_012275295.1. NCBI lineage: Eukaryota > Metazoa > Chordata > Aves > Psittaciformes > Psittaculidae > Melopsittacus > Melopsittacus undulatus. The sequence continues at coordinate 75,844,144 of NC_047530.1, forward strand.
TACAGTAAAGGGGTTAAAGTTGGTTTATGTTAAAAAAATTATGCAGAAACCAATAAAAATAAACACACTCCAGTAGACTAAACTTGCTGGGCTTTTAGTTTTAGCTTAACAATAGAAGTTTAGATGAAATCCAACATTGCAGCTTTTAGAAAATTAGTTGATGCTCACAGTTGATCATCTTTACTACACAGCAGTATAATTAATATTTAAACATTCTAATAATGCAGCTTGCTTTGCATGCACTTTTCAGCCCCACCACAGTATATTTTATCAGGAATACTGCTAGCATTTTCTTAGGTAATGTCATTTTTAAAAGTTATATTTAAAATAGGATATTGGCTTCTTGCTCACTGCAGAAGGAATATCAATAGGCCAATAGGCAGGTTTCATATGTAAGCTTATGATTAAAGTGTGTCTTTACTGAAGACAATAGAAAATACATAAAGGGCTACTTCATTGCCATCATCATAAAATAAATATACCCAGAGACTATCAGTTTACAAAACTGTCTTGAGTTGTTCATTTTTCTTCATGTTATCTATAATAAGAGGAACTTTTAATATCTAGATGCAGAGCAAAATCAGGCAGTGATCCACAGATCTGTGAAACAGTGCACCTCTGACACTCACTCACTTACAGCCAGAGAGCATTTAATAAAGAAGTCAGGCAAGTAAAAAAAAAATCAAGCCAGAAGTTTTCACGTGAGTGTTGTCAGGGTTAAGGCTTCTGTCTGTCTGGCAATTTAGTAAAATGGCAAGAAATTGTCAAAATGGAAAAGGACTGTGCTGGTTTATTTACTTAGGCAAGCCCTCTTCCTCTCCCAGTCAAAGTGGGAAGGAAAAGTTGTTTCAGGTGCTTTGCTCATCAACTTAATCCCCCTGATTAGTGCAAGGTGCCCTTTATTCCCAGTTTTATAACTCCTAGCAAGACAAGCTGTTTTCTTCTGAGCTGATTTGGACCCTCTTCTAGGCCTTTCTCCTACAACCATTCACATTCTGATGTCAGCTAGAGGGTTGGCACTTGTGTGGCTATTATTAACCATTGTAGATGTGTGGGCACCGCTGTCAAAAGCCATCCCCATGGATTCTCTGGTCTTATCCAAGGAGGAGAAAAAAAGAAAATACTGAGGCAAGTCTTACACTCCCGTTTTGGCTGCTATGTAATGCAATGAGGATATCCTGAATTTCCCAGCTGGGCAAAGTGTCCTGTGAAGTGAGTGCCCCATGTAGCTCCCAGCCTTGGAGATATTTAGTGGTGTGCCAAGGGGGTGGATTTTTTTTTTTCCCAGGAGGTGGGATTTTGGGGGATACAGCATCAGGTGGGCTGCAGTGGGTTGCAAAGGTGCCTGAAGCTCAGCTGAGAATCTTGCCCTGGGTTTTGTCACGTTTCATTGCAAGTTTGAAAGTAAGCCCACTTCTATTAATACTGTTAATAAAAGACACATGTTTTGTCAAGCAAAACCACCCTTTCATTAAAACGGAGCATAATTTTATGGTTTGGGTTGGTGTTTTGGGTTGTTTTTTTTGCCTTTGTGTTGTTTTGCCTTTTTTTTTTCTTTTTTTTTTTTTTTTTTTTACATTCATGCAAAAATAGCCATGTCCCCAGCATGTCCCAAAAAGCAAAGCTGGAGAGTGTGTGCACGATTTCACCAAGCCACAAATATTTTCATGCCAAATACCACTAAGCTAAAATGCTCAATATCTCACTGCTTTAAGCTAGTCCCAGGGCCTCAGCCTAATTGCCTAGGAGGCAATGGGAGTTTTTAATTTACTTAAAAAGTAGCAGAAATGGGCTTTAAAATTTTTGTGTGTGCAATGACTGTATGACTGACGCCATAAGATTCATAGCATGTGTGAAAATAGATTGCATATTGCTGAGAGCTTTCTCTGGCCTCTGCCATAGATTGTCTTTCATCACGTGAGCCTGCAAAGAATCTGGGGATATGGTTTAGACTGAAGACGTTGCAGCGGGTAAAACAAAGTTGCCTTGTGTTGGCAAAGGGCACGTGGGAGCTGCTGTGCCATGTGTGCTCTGTCCGTAGGGCAGGGGTGGGAGTGGGAGTTTTAAGGAAACAGATAAACAACAAATAGAAAGTGCTTAAAAATCGGGCCATAACTTCTAGCCTTGCTGTATTGCAACCGATGTGCGTGGTTACGGGTGAGAGCTGCTCTGACTCCTACTTTTTCAAGTGAAAATAATGCTGTGAGATGCTGCGATAGAAACATTTGTGTTTGAGATGGAAGCAAACCTCCTCAGATGGTTGGGCTTTCTCCTTCTTTATCAGGTTTTGTCCAGGAAGGCAGTTACACACACCTTGGTTGCAAATAACTAAGAGTGCGATCTATTTTAAACCTGCTGCTGAGGTGGTAAAGAGGAGATAAGTTGAAACCTAGCTGCTATCTTGCTTGTGTATTTGACACATATGTCCAGAAATGGATAAAATTAAAAGCATTTTTCATATGCTAATAGCAACCTGGACAAGGAAAATGAGTATGGGGAACAGAGCTGCTAAGTCAAGAGGTTTCTATCTCAAGTATATTTCTCCCATTATCTAAATTGTAAGACTTCTTTCCCCAAATGATATACATATTTTTACTGTGTCTAAAAGAAAACTCTATAGTGGAGTTTGATTTCAGCATCAACCTTATGGCAGCCATGTGGGAGTGAGATTATGGGACATGTGGAACAAAAGTCTTCCAGCCAGAGGAGGCCTTCTGAGCATAATGATTCTTATTTAAATTAGTCTATGTTTTATTACTCAGTTGGGAAGGGGAGAAGGAAACCAAGGAAAAGAATATTTCTTAAAACCATGGCCACCTGAATTGTAGATGAAGAGAAATTAAGTAGTTTTCAGCCCATAAAATGGACAAATATTTTCATATCATAATAATAATTTCAAGCAATCCTCAATTTTTTTTTAATTTTACATTTAAACTTGTTTTTCCTGTTGGCATGCCTGCTGATTCATTTGTAAATGTGCTTTAAATTCCTTTGTACATTACAATGAATGCCACCTCTTTAAATGCTCTTAGTAATTTAGCGAACTTCTTTGCCAGTGGGTGAAAGTACAGTATTGTACATGCATAAGAAAAGGTACATTCATTATGCTTCACGTATGAAAAGGTATATTAGGAACGGTTTTGCTTAAAGTGAAGGGGTGAATGGAGGAGCCCCTGATCCATCATAGCACTTTTGCATGTGTGAGAATGTGTCTCTGTAAGCCCAGCGTCCAGAAATGCTGGTCAGGAACTTACCGGCAAATGTGTGCCTGTGAAACCTGAGAAGATTTATAACAAGTAGGTAATCGTTTCAGGCCTATGTGAGGGGAGCAGGAACTAAAAGCTCACGCTGGGGCCGAACAGGAGTTTTAGGGAGAGAGAGAGAGAAAAGAAAAAGAAACCTTGGGATCTGTTTTCTTCTGTCTTCCTCCACGGCTGTCATAAGGCGCCATGCAGTGCAACAGGAAAAGGGTCATGCAAGGAGCAGGCTTGAGATCCTCCTGTGATTTTGAAGCTTGTTTTGGGGTTAGGGCTGTCTCCCCAAGCTTGCCATGTGACCCATTTGTGGTGTGCGATAAGTAGAGGGGCAGAAATGAGGTGGCACCAGGAGCCTGGATTTGAACTTCCTACCACCTTTAACACAGCTGGGATTACTCCTGACTCTCTTGGTGTGAACAGGGAGGTTCAGTTATTAGCATTTTTCTTCGCATACACTGTGTGCCACAATGACGGGTAGAGGGGAGAATGTGTTGAGGCACTGTGGGCATGGCCAGGAAGAAAGAGAGCAACACCACATTGGGCCAAATCTTGCTCATCACTTTCCCCTTTTTCTTGGTGCTGTTCACTTCAGCAAGGTGAGCTGGATTTGTGCCACTTACTTGGCTTTTCTGTGAAGCACAACCACAGCATTATGGAGATGGCTGGTCAGGTTGTGGCCAATAAACGTAAAAGCTGACAAGGTTTCAATGAAACATTCTTCTCCAAACCAGAGGTCATTCATTTTGCACTTACTCCTTTATGTGGTTTCTGAAAGTTTAATTTTAAGGAGAGGATGTGGGTATGTTCTCTTTATTTTCTTTCTCTTTCTTTTTCTTTCTTTCTGTGCTCTTTACTTCAAATTAATTTCATGGAAATGCATGTGAATGCTTTCCAGTGGCATGCCAGCTGTCATTTTTTGATCGGGGAGGGAACCTAGAGTTTTTTTATGAAATGCAGTTTTAAGCTTGATTCATTGTAATAAGTGTCACTGTAAGGCAGGCGAAGGAGAGTTAGCTTTCATTAACATTCTTCAATTCTGCAGCCCATCAGGAGGTAGATAAGGTACCACCGGGTCTGTCCACCTCCCAGACCACAGGAGGACAATGCCAGGAATGTTTGCAATGTGTTTCTATTTTTGTCACACCTATGTGTGGCCATCCATCTGGTCTTAATCAATCAGTCTCATCCCAGAGCTTTGCTGTTCTCCCAGCTGAAATAATACACTTCTTCAGCAACAGCTCTGCCTCAAGGAGGGTCACTAGTCACCATTCCCCAGACAAGGCATATTAACAAGGCTTACATATTTGTAAACATAGGTAAACCCAGGAGGGGTGGTTGGGAAGGAACATTTTGAAATATGAATATTTTATGAATAAACCACTGTGTTGTTTACTTAGTGATATTACACAGGAAAACTTGATGAAGTACTAGAGGTAAATTTGTTTTAGCAAAAAAAACCCATAACCCCTCAGAAGCACTGAGACAAAGATAAATGATGAGAGAGTGAATGATCCACCACCCTATTTAAACAAGGTAGCATATATAAAATATGCTTCTGAAAGAGCAGAGAAGTGGGTGGTGAAGACTGTAAAGTGTGCCATTTATTTATTTAGATTGCACATCAGGAGATAAAACAAATGAAAACTGACTTGTTAATAATTTACATTTAAGTGGAAAATTCTTACATGCTGTTAAGATACCTCCAAGACCTTACACTGAAAACACAAATAATTTACATTCTTTGTGCACACATGACTTCTCTTGCCTGGAAAAAAAAAATCAAATATGTGTTCAGGAGGCAATGAAAACCAGGATACATTTACACTCTTATAATTACGTTTATTAATTTCGGATGCCTCTTTTAAAGTATTTATGGGTCTGACCTTCCCATTCATCAGGTGTTCCTGGCTAAGAATCTGCTGGGCCATACCTCACAACCTAGGAGGTAGGAGATGCAGAGAGGAGGGATTTCTTTTCAATAAGCAGCACTATTACTTTTCCCCCTAACAGCTTATGCAAAAAGTTTTGTGGGGGATAAAAAAGCCCAAGGAAAAAAAAAAAAAAGGAGTGTGCATAACAATAACTACCTCTGTCCCTTCTGTTTTTGTTCTTTTCATGTCAGGGAACTTTTTAGCCATGCTGCCTGGGTAACTGCTCTGGAAGGTTGGAATATCTCTTGTTGAAGGAGGTTTGTGATTGAGGGCCCTCTGACACAATCTTTTGTTGCTCTGAGGTGTTTGATCCTCTTTCCCTTTCTTCTAAAACCAATCCCATCCCTTTAAAAAATGGATAACCAGCACTTCTTTTACTTATTGTCAGCTTTTGGAAAGTTACTGTGGGGGGTTGTAGAAGTTTAACTAGTTAACCCCTTGCATCCTGATAGTGGGTTGCTATTAGTACTTCTTTTTCACTCCTTCCCTGATGAATATTTCCATAGCTGTGTCAGGTATGCAAATCCTCTTTTACAGGGAGCCATGTGACGGGTTGGCTTCTGGACAGTTTGCTTGCTGATCTTTCTTTTCCCTGGCTTGGCAGAACTTGCTTAGGAAAACCAGGCTCAGGCAAGAGCTTTGAGCTTTGAGCATGAGCAGGGGCTGAGGAGTCAATGCCCAAATCAGGACGGTCGCAATTCAATTGTGCTGAAATTTCAAAATGATTCATAATTTGTAGCTGCTGATTTTCAGTTCAAGTTCTTTCCTTGAACTGAAACCTGTGAGAGTCACCACAGGCGTAGGCTGATATGATACACTTATTTCTTTTTTTTTTCTCTCTAAGAGAGCAACTCTGAATAACAAGAATTCACAGAGAGTCGGTCTTCAAAAGTGTGTGGCCAAATCTGAAAGTAACAAAGGAAGACCTTAAAATGAGATGTGTAATAAGAATGTTCACTCAGAGCCTCGTGATTAAAAATGGGACTGTTGTTTGGGTTTTTCTTTTTTTTTTTTCCCAAATGAAGGGACACAACCAAGGCCATAGGAAAAAAAAGCAGCTTAAATGTATTATTTCACAAAAAGCAACTTATAGCTCCTAGATAGTGACCTACATTTTGCACACAATGATGATGTTTTACGGTGGTGATAGGGTTAATAACCTAACATCATTCATGTAGTGTTTTTTGAAAATTGAATTTTACTGCTACAAAGTAAATGTAACAGCCCTCTGGAGACAATATTACAGGCACTTTATTGTTTGCTAAGCTGATGTCATCTTTCTACAGACTGACTTTAAAACAAAGGCAGAACATTTATTACAAATATCACTGTGTGAAAGGAAATCTACTGAAATATTGTTTAGAAGGTGGACTGATAAAAGTGTATTAATACTTGGCTTTGATTATCTGCAGTTATGCCTGTGGAATGCTTTCTTGCGTGATCTCTGCTCAACAGAAATGTTCATCTTAGATACTACACCTAGCTTTACTTTAATGCTATCCATCTTAAAGCATGTGTTACTTTTAAAATGCGTTTTATAATGTACTCTTTAGCTCATTTATAACTGTGCAGTTTCCTTGTAAGAATGTGAATGAAGTTTTGATAAAAACCTAAAATATTTCCCTTCAAAGCATTTTCATGTAAATAGGGATGTATCTACCTCGCTGAAATCACTGCAAATGCTCATGTGAATACCTAATTTAGGGACATAGTTCAGGTCTGATCTGCCTTTTGCTGTGAATTTTCCCAGGGACCGCAGTCTGTATAGTCTATGGACTCAGTAAGGCCCATATTTTCCAAATTGAATTGCCAGTCAGATGCCTACATCAGCATTTCCTGGTGTGGCAAAGATGCTGGAGACCAAAGATTCAGTGCCTATAAGTTGCATGGGTTAAGTTATGTGGTGTTGAGTATTTGGAGAACCACACCATGAGTCTTAATGAAATTACCAGGTTTGAAAATTTTAAGCTAGTTGTAGATGACCCTGAGCTTTGAGGTTTTTGTTCCCATGTAGCCTTTCTAAGTAGATTTCAAGCGAACAAATTCCATTTGTCCCTTTTGAGAAGAGCAAATGATTCATTTGAAAATAATTTAATATCCATTAAAGTTTAAATTTCCTTTGTTTACTCACTTGCAGACTAAATCAAAGACCATTTCAAAGCAATAAGTACAATGAGGGAAAAAGCATTTTCCTGTGTCACAGTGTCACTGTTGTGGCTTTTGCAGGTGAAGCATAAAAAGATATGAACAGCTTTATGAGGACTGGTGTCTAAGCAACTGATTATCTCATCTATATTGAAGGAAGACTGAAAGAGAAGTGTAGGAAAGAGGGACAAATTTAGAAAGTGAGTAGTGGAGTTAGCAGTAAAACTAGTAACTTAGTAGGAGTCTGTGATATTAGTATAACTTCTGAAATCTGCGCGCATGCAATGCACTTCGCAAAGGTGGACATCAACCTACACTCCCAAGCAGAAGTTTATATTCATACCCCTTTGTTACATATATAATGCTGACAGGTTATGGCAGCTTATATCAGTGGGATTAAAACTGGCAATCGGATGATAACAATTTACTTTTAATATCCTCAGAGCAAAGTTTTCAGATTGCCAACAATTATCAAAGGGTGTCTTGCTTGCTTCGTTAATGCTAATATTCTTAGATGTTTGAATATGATTTTGCATGTCAAGCCAATCTATCTTGCATACTGCTGGACATCCTTTGACTGGTGCTGTGTGGCATTTTTTTGTTTGATCTTTGGTGTTGCTCAGATAAATTTAATCCTGACATAAGCAATACTCATTTTGACATCAGTAGGATCTGCACATAGGTAGAGCAGAGACAACAGGCTCTGCTGGAATGTTGGGAAGAAGTTCGACAATTTAAAAGTATAATCAAGACCAGGTTATTAACCTTTGGCTTAACTGAGAAGTGGAGTTTTGTCTTAACACAAATGTCCTTGTGTTTCTACAGGAAATACCTTTTAGAGCCTTTATTCAGAAACACTAGGTGGGTCTGACACAGATCCTGCAGAAATCACCTCAGTGGCTTCCAGGATAGGTGTCCCAAGCAACCTCTTCAGTCAAGCCTTGAGTCAAGGCTCGAGCTGAGCCTAAAAATCAAAGGTGTTAAAAATTAGAAGAGTCTTGGTCTCTCTGTGTGGAGTCCAAGACTCCTTTCTCTGTCAGACTGTCTTTTCTGTAAGAGTTGGAGTGTAGCAGATGGAGGGTTCCTGCCTTGTATCATTTGGTGCTTCCCAATGAAAATCAGTTAACTCGTGACTATTGATGCCAGCTCTGAATTTGACTCATACTGGTCACTATTCCAAAGGTCTGCAACAGAATTATATATAACTACAATATATAATGGTTGCTGTTAAATGAATCAGCTTTGCAAATGGATGCAGTAGACATCTCCTTTCTGTCTCATGTACAACAATTGTTTCAATTGTTTGAACACGAGAGCTTGACGCCACTGAGAAAGAAGTCTCTGTAATGTCTCCCACAGTAGATAATACCAGTTGTAGTGAAAATAAAGGTGATTATTGAACCCTGGACACAGACAGGACCTGTCTCTAGCTGCTTGACTGTAATAGTGCAGCCCTAATGTCACCGTGCAAGTGTCTGAGTACTGGCCTGGAGCTTGTAGTCCAGGAAAAGAGCCCTAAACCACAGCGCAAAACCACACAGAAAGGGAAAATGGGTACATTCTTTGCAGGGGAAATGTTGAAACAGTATGCCTGGTTATACAATTGGCATTTCTTCATTATTTTAGTTGTACTAGGATTCAGAAAGGGTTTGGGTTTAAGAAAAAAAAATTCCAACAGCAGCAATAGGTATAATCACACATTTGAACATAAGAATTAGTTTTATGTGGTGTGCTAGAAAAAAACAAAATCTTGAGTACACTTTCAAAATAACCAGAGAAAAATAAACCATTCCTTGTGTCAGTCTTGTTAGAGAGGGATTAAGAAACTGGCAATTATTTTGGCGACCTTAATTGTTGCTCTGCAGGAAAATATGTAATTAGAGCACGTTCGCAGGCCTGCACACCTGCAGCACATCCTACAGTATAATGTCAGCTTTCAGTGCTTGCTGGTGCCAGGTTCTATCACAACCAGGCACAGTGATGCTCTGAGAACATTTCGGACTTGTGTAATGTAGCTTCTGTGTATGAAAGAAGCAGGCATTTACACTGCCATACAATGGAGTGCATTACTGCAACACTGGTTTCATTATTTTCTAACGCCTACCTTCAGCACTGCTCTGGTTTACTCAGTTTGAGGTTTTATTGTTACGGTATAATAGTCCTGTACATTTCTGAAATTCCCTTATTATTCAGCTTATTAATACAGTACTGGCTTGATTATCAGGCTGCAGTTGTGAAGGGGAAGATTCAGCATGCTAGCGAAGTCAGAAGCTGGGTAAATTCCTGGTATAATGAGAACAATTGTTTGACGTGTTTTAGGCTGGCTCTCTGTGTGCATATAACTGCGAATGCCAGCGTACATATGTGTGTGCATGGGACGTCTGCACCTCAAAAGAGAGTGAGAAATGTTGGAGGCCAGTTTTGATTTTTTGATAGAACAGGAGAAAAATCCTCTTTGCAATGCTCCTTGCCTTTGCCTCTTCCCTGCATTGCTCCTCTGGAAAACTGGAAAGTGAATTGAAATAAAGGCGCAGTAGACAGAATAGCTGTCTTCCAGCTAAATTCAGTAATCTGGCATGCTGATAGTTAACAGACTTCTCCCCCTAAGGGAGATACACTGTATTTTGCTATCTGACATGTTGTCATATATAAAGAAATCAATTGGTAATTAAATGATGCACCTTGTGAAGATGACAAAAGGCATTTGGTTGCGAAAAGAGAACTGGGTTGTGAGGGGTTTGTAATGAAGGCCTAATGACTATTCATAAGAGATTTTCAGTCCGTTGATCCACTTGACTGGAAAGTTCTGCCCTGGAGAGTTAGTGCTGTCAGATTCTCTCACCTCAGAAAGCCGCCGCGATCGACGGTGTGGAGTATGAGCGAGAAATTATCTAGTTGTTGCTTCAGGCCTGTCTTAGGTCACATGCAGAAGGCACACATCTGGCTTCCTGTAGGTGCAACCTCGGGACATAAACTTTGACTAATTTTTAAACTATAAATATGTAAGGCTGACACTGAATAAGTTACCTTTTATTCATGTTTTCATAAATTTTCTAGTGCGTTAAAGCCTTTAGTGGAGCTACCATTTTGGACTTCCCAGCTTCTGCTTTTCTTGAAAGAATTTCATTTTCCTTTCCTCCAACAAATGACACCTTAAGAAATGTTTGCAGTGCAGAAGCTACCCATGTTACCTCCTGTCTTCTTGACTACAACTGATGGACCAGCCAGAATTGTTTTGGTAGGCTCACCTACAGAGAGGACCTGGTAAAGATGTCAGGAGTCATTACATAGTTGCAACGCAGATTTTACCCCCAGTGGAGCTTTTTCTTGGGATGTATTTCTGTGGTCACTAGCACTCAGGATAACTGTACAGACCATCGAGAGTCTCCTCTGAGATATTTCCTGATCTCTTCCGTTTAATGGAGATTCCTCTGATAGAGATTGCTTGGAGGTGGAACACCAGGAGGTAGATACCCGCAGTGTCCTACTTAAAGCAAGAGCTGTACCCTAATTGCAGAGACTAGAGATATGAGCACCTTTTACACATCCATCTCCAATACTGCACCCTCTTGAGTGAATAAATCTCTCTCTAGCGAGTGGTATTTTATAATTAAAACTGAAAAGGAACAAATTGATTTCAGGAAGCTATTCCAGAGTGTGTAGACATTGCCCCTATGCTGATCAAATCCAGCACAGCTCCTGGGTGAGAGCCCTGAGCTTCTGTACATGTTTGCTTTTGAAAAGTGGCAATCCACCTTATCTTATCAAGCAGCTCATCTTATCAAAGGTAAACATATTTACCACCTCGTTAAAGGTTCTTTGCACCAGCACTTGAAAGCAATATTTGTGGACAAACCCTGTCAAAGTCATTGTTTAAGATGGACAGGAGTTATGGCAAACTTTGGAGGTTTCGTTCTGTCAATAATGGAGCAGCAAAGTAATTCAATGCATTAGACATATTTGAGATGGCCTCATTGGTGTTTCCTTCTTGTGTATTGTGGTTACTGAATTTTGCTGATGTGTTTGCCAGAGCTGACAAGGTAGACCAAATGAATGGACAAATGCCAAAAAACCAATTATGTTTATTAATGTACATTGATTGCTTGTTTAGGGTATAAAACAAATTAAAAAATACATTAGTATTTAAACCTTCTTTTTATAGCTGGCCTAATCACTACGCATAATATAGTGTTTAGTAAAGGACAATCTGCAGTACCTATAACTCCTGGCTTTATTGTCATATTATTTGACTTGGATTTAAAAAGATGTTTCTCTTGTCATTTCTTTAAATGACAATCTGTTGGGGGTTTTTAATATATAGTCCAAAAGTAAAATCATTAAAGTCAGAATCAGTTATTCTCATTTACTTTAAACCCAGTATTGACCTCAGCTGTGAGCATCCCCTTACTTCACCACACCTATCCACCTTTGGCCCTGGTAAAAGTACGATAGGTCCACACTGGTGCAGGGAAACAGCTTGCCCCAAACCCAGCATTTTCCTGTCACTCTGCTTTCCCCAAGGAAAGACAGCATAGCAAGTAGATGAGGCAAGCCAAAACTTTTGACTATATTAGCTGCTTTTTCACCATTTCCATTGTCCCCTAATGTGTCTGGGAGGTACAAGGTTGTCAGCAGTCTGAGCCCTTTGCAGCAGAAGGCACTTGGTCTTTTCTTCACCCCGTTCCCATCTACGTAACCAAGACTCACCACACATCCACCATTAAAATGCAGTATTTAATGGGGAGCAGACACATAGGAAAGGACTCTGAGTTTACATCCCGGTATTGTTTATGGCACATGAAGTTGCTAAATAATTTTACAGTATCTCTTTTAAGTCTGGGAAAGAAAGTTATGGTACTTTAAGTTGAGGGCACCATCATTCAGTATGGTCTTAGAAGTACTGCCAAATAGCAAAGTGAAAGCCATAAAGTAAACATGACTTAGCGACACCTGGACCTTTCAGATTTTATAGCAATTGTTTATAATGTTGGACTGGCCTCTAAAATACTTCTGCAGAAATGATGACAGAGCTTTATTTTACCTAACTTGCTCACTTTTTATGTTTTACCCAGGTTCTAACCTTCATTATTTGCACTTATTTAAGGAGCCCTTGCTTTCTTACTTGACATTTTATTCTCTAGCTGAGGTAGTGAGGTAGATTTAGCAGCATGTTTTCCACATTTGAATGGGTGTCTTTTGGAATTCCTCAGCATCACCAGCACATGGGGCTCAGAACATGGCTAAACTGTCTCCAAAGGACATTTTTACCAATTTTGGGGTTTTCTTCTGTAAAGAAAAGCAGAGATGCTGTTGTCTCAAACAGCAGCTAAGATTTTTTTTTTTTTTTAAAGAATTCATTCCAAATCCACCAAAGTTCCCATAAAATGCTGGGGTTTTTTTTCTTTTTTTTCCCCTGCTCTGTTGGAAACTCTTCTCATACAATGCCCCTATAAACCTATCTTGCTAATACCAGGTCGTATTGGAACTAATGGGGCTTGACAGTTCTTCAGTTAAAAATTATACATGAGGGCCACTTTCCCTTAAATTATCTATTGTATGCCAGCTGTTCACAACTACAATGGTCTCACTTTCTTCACATTGCCTAAAATGGTTAGCTTCACTGCAAAGCTGTCGCAACTCTTACTGTAGATAGCTTTTAAAGGCGCTACTTCATCTTAAGCAACACCTTGATGGCACTACTAATTTCAGATAGATTTTTATCAGTTCCAGGGAATGTTTGGAGCATTCGTTTTGCTTGTTTCATGTCACAACACTTGAGTTATATCATAATTTCTCATTTGCTGTACAACTTTATTCTATTTTTATGCTCCTGAGTGATGCTGCTTTAAGTACCCGTGAGTGGTACTTCCGGACCATAAGCACTATCAGAGGCAACCTCAGGCAGATAAAACTCCTTGTCTTTTTGTTGGGAAGGGGAGAAAGGGTCATCGTCAAGTGCTGGGTTTTGGATTTTAGGTTTTTTTCCCCTCTTGCCTATTATAACTGAAGTTACTGCAGCTTTTTTTTTTTTTTTTTTTTTTTTTTTTGTAAAAGGAGACTACACTTGGGTCGTGCTTATTTCAGAATTAAATCTTTCATCCTCAAATGCTTCTCATTACTTGCTAAAGTCTGAAGTAGTAATTTTTAGGCTGTAGTTAGAAAGCCTTTAAAGGGCGCCTCTAGAATGCAATATTCCTCAAAGTTTTTGGGTTTGTGGTGAGGTTTTTTTTGGGGTGGTGGGTGTGGGGGTTGTCCTTATTTGAAAATTAAAAACAACTAACTTGACTGTTTTGCTTGGTATAAATCTGCCACCCTTATTTCCATAGAAATCTGCCACCCTTATTTCCATAGACTAATGAATAGCAGAAAATACTTGGCAAAGGTTTATGGTCATACTCTTCCCTGCCTTATCAGGGGCATTTTTTTATTTATAAGATAAGTGTGATTTAGTAGGTTTTTTTTGCAGCCTGGTGGAGCCACTGCATTTGTAACGTTGTTTGATTTTTAGTGTATACTAGCTTTTTGATGAGCCAAGCTTTGCATATCTCCAAGCCCATAGTAACACAACTAAGTTGCAATTGAAACCTGGTGCAGCTGCATATCGATGCTTATCATTAATTTATTTAAAAACCTGGTCACTGATCCACAGGCTGTGGCAGCTGGGCAAGATCCCATATTGGTTGCAGTTAACACATTTCTCCCACTACATTATGTGAGCTTTCAGGGGTTGGGTGCATTAATATGCAACTGTTCTGTTTTCTTTCAGCTGGCTTGTAAACTCTTTAACCAGTCAAACAGAGTTTGCAATTGTTGCGGGGTTGAGTGGGTGGAAAGGAGCCGGGACTGCAGCCTTGTCCAGTTGTAGATAGAATAAAATTGACAATGATGCAATGGAGCTGGCATCTGGACAACTCTGTGGGATGAATGGCACTGCTCTCGCAGTCCCTCCGGTGGTTGTATGCCTTGTAATAGCTAGTGTAGGAAGGGTGGTGAAAATTGATATGCACTATTACTACATGTATAAAACTTAACACTGGGGCCATAGCACAGGTGGGGGGTTCCTGTTTATTGATTTTTATTACTTGGTTAGAACATACGGCTAATGCTTTTATACTCCAGGAGCTCTGGGAGTGCTCACCTCAGGTAATAAACCTCTCCATACTTTGCAGTAGTTCACAATTTACATGTGAACTTACGTTATACTATACAAAGTCATCCTTCTCCCTTTTGTTATACACAGCTGAAAGAGAAAAGAAAGCAACTTACAGTGTTTATTTCGAATTTGGAAAACTATCTGTTCCTGTGATGGAAATGGTCCCTTATTCTAATTACTCATATTTCCAAGAAAATTAGTCACACAAACTTATGTTATGTGTTGTCTCAGAGGTTGAAAGCAAATTAGGTTTCCAATAAGACAGTACATCAAACAAAGTAGCATGTTCTTGATGCAGATGACTTTTTTTTTAGAATTATGGTTGGACACTTTTGGCAGACAGATTGTCTTTTACTCTATCAAAATGACAGTTTCTTTTGTAACTGCTACATTCATAATTAGAAGGAGAGAAGCAATCTGCCCATTTTAATATACTAAAAGAAGTTTAGTGTCTTGTGCTAGTAATTTCATTATTTTAAAATATGAATTAATTGTCTTAAAATAATATTGTTAGAAGTATAACTAATATGATTATGGAGCTAATTCTCTTCTTAAAAAAAATCAAAGCTCCTATTAATGCTTCAAGATAGATTTTAAGAGTTTAAGTTCATATCAGGTGTTCAGTTCAAAGATTCAGGGAACAGGCTGGCTGTGGGGAAAGTGAATCCTTAATATGAAATTCCTCTGTACAAAATCCAAGCTCTTCCAGGTTTACTGTAAGTTTGCAAAACATAATTTGGGGTAATGAATGAGGGAACTAGATGGTTTAGCAGCCTGTGGATAGAAGAAAAGGCCTTTCACCTCAGGTTCATGTGGTTTTCTTAGGGAGCTCAGTGGTAAATGGGCTACCTCTTTCTTGCTTGGGTAGTTAATGGAGTTTCACAAACAGTCCCTGAGCTTGCTTTGCTCCTAGTGTTGAAATAATGGTTATTCTAGTGCCCCAAATTGTGCAGAATTGCAAACACAGGGTCTCTAGCCCCCATCAAAATTTGCAGGTGTAAAATGTAACTCAGTAAAAGAGGCATCCAAAAAACCTGATTTATACTTTTTTTCAGAAACAATATTAACCTTGGGAGTTTAGCTTTCTCCTGTGAAATTTAATCCTGATGCAGGCCATACCTTTTATTTCTTCAAAAGAATGAATAACTTAATATTTCAAGTAGGTTCTTTTTTTGTTAAAAAATCATGTTATTCTTTAATTTCAAGGTAGTCACCAGCTGAAACCTGAACTCACTCAAGGACGTTCTTATCTCAAAGGAATGAGCTGAGGGTTTCAGGCAGGTACCTGGTGCGGGAAGGAGCACATCCTCTGGGATAACTGGTGTATATTTTGCTATGTTAATTACCGGACAAGGCCATTCTGTCTGGCCAGGCAGGACCCCTGCCAGAGAGGGAGCTGGTGAGAGTTTCTTCCCCCTGGTACTGGAGAGGTGCCTGTGTGTGGCCTGAGGCACCCACACTTTGCTAGAGCAGAGGCTGTAGCTGGGGAGCTGCTAATAATACTATGTTTAAAAAAGGGAAAACACAGAAGATTGAAAGAAAGGGAAAATACTAGAAGGCTTGAGGTTTGAAGCCTCATTCTGCATCCCTTATTTGACCTCTTAACCACAGGCAATGCCTCTGAAGTTTACACACTTGAAACAATAGAAATAAGTAATTTTAAACAGAGATGTTTTCTCTGATGGGAGATCCCTCTTCTTGCGTCTCTTACCTTTTGCTTGGTATCAGCTGGGCCCTTGCCTTTTGCCATCAGCTCTATAGGAAAACAGCTGCAGAAAGCCTTATCCCAACCAGAATAAAATCATTATGACACAGCAAACCCAAACATGACATGTGGTTTCAACAGCCTCTTACACCCAGTTCTGCATTTCCTTTTGGCTGTGGGGATAAGGTTGTAGGCAAGCCTAATAAGAACATTTTAGCTGACCAGGAGGTACATGTAGATATGAAAAACTTGGAGCCATTTTAAGCTCAAAGTCTGGTGGGAAGCAGGCTCTGGAGGTGGTGTTACTCCACATCCACACACAAACACACTGACAGCCAGTAGTTTCTCACGTGCACAGCAGAAAAAAATTACGCTGAAAGAACACTAGTTTCAACACCAACTGGAGTAATTCTAGTGGTGCAAGGTGTGAATTTTGCCCTTTTTTGCATTGATCAAGATTGAATGAGATGCCTAATAGAAGATGGAGGAAAAACAAAAAAAGGAAAATAGGCCACAGGCATCCTGTGCTCAATGGAGGGGCAGCCAGAGGAGCATGGCTTATTTCCTGCTGCTCTTCTCAGGTGTCTCACAAAGGAATAGGAAATTGTAGGTAAAGAATGCTGGGGGAAATCTCATACAGGCACATGGCTGGGGCCAACCTCCCCTCTTCCTCTTCCTTCTCCTCTCTGTGGCACTTCCCATTCATTCCTGATGCACTCTTGTGACTGTGCTGCAGATGTGAGTACTGGCACCAGCACGAGCTTGGCTGAAGGAGGAACGTGCGCTATTATTAATTTGCTGTATTACTGCCATTCTCTTGAGGAACTTGAGCAACAAAAGGCTTCTGGGCATTTAGGAGTCACTATCTCTGCAAAACCCTAGGAGAACACCGTGGACATGTAGAAGGCATCCTCCACTCCCAGGACATTGCCTCTGCCCATGTTTTGAAGGCTCACTCTGAACAATGGAGGCTTTAAAGCCAGTTAGAAAGGACAATCGGATATTTTTTCCCTAATGGAAAATACTGGTGGTTTAGATATATGGGTCACTGTTAACTCTCCCTTTAATACTTTCTGCTCAATACATACCAAAGGGGAGAGCAGTTCGAAGCATGTCTGTCCTTGGGATGAAGCCAAATGTTCATTTCAGTAATGCTATTTACTGGGAGACATCTTGATTAACAGAGCTTAATACTATGTGAAATCACTACCAGTTATCTAGCTCTAGTAATACCTGTGCTGTTGGTACTTTCTGATTTTGGGATTTTTTTAAGCATTTCTTCCCATAACCATTAGCTTCTGTCAGGCATCGTGCCCATCCCTAGGACATCAGCTGAGCCAGGCTCTGGCTGCATCCCACACGCTTTGCAAGCCAACAGGAATCATAACCTGACATGAGATAGATTAGACACTGACTCAGAGTGCCGTTCTTACCTGTCTTTAAAGCTGATAATTTTTTTTTGCATGTATCTCAAGAGTTTCACATCTACCATCTAATGTGGGAAAGAGCAAAGTAGCCTGGGTACTTTTTCATTTCTCATTGGCACGAAGCTGCTTGGCTAAGTGTTAGATGACATACTCATTCCTGTAAATTCAGAAGTCTGCGCTGGTGGTGCATTTTTTCACACAGCTTCTTCAGTGACCCTTAACATCTGCCTAACCCTTAAGCGTACACAAACCATTTCTGACTTGGGTTAGAGGGCAGAGGGATATTTTTGCCATGCTCTTTGGAAAGCATGTTTGTTGTAGCTCTAGGCTAATAACTTTTTTCCTAAGCATTTTTATCTAGCAGATTTATGTACTCCAAGTGTCATTTTTTTGGTCTCTGGTTGTTTTTTCCAGCAAACAGTGCTGGATTTCCCCTCAATATTGAATGCATCCGAGGTTGGCTCTTTTATCGCTCCTTTTCTTCATGGCTACTCAGAGTTTCAGAGTCTTCCTCCTTTGTCTCAGAAAGGAGCAGCGCTGAAAGCATTTCCACCTGGATGTTTAAATTATTTAAGTTGCAGGAACCAGACCTTTTCCCTCCTGAGTAGTTGTGGGATTTAAAGGCTAAAATTGCTTCATCATGCCAAAGTGAAAGTATGCATAAATTATTTAGTTAAACCTGAGAAAATACAGACTTTTCTCAGTGATCTTTCAAGGGCTGCCTACTTAAATTTCAGAAGAATGGGCAGGAGTTACTCTCTCTCTCTCTCTCTCTCTCTTCTCTTTCTTTCTCTTGAAAAATATTTTAAGTACCTATTCAGCCTTTTCTGAGATAAAGCTGTGACCAAAAATTGGAGGGCTGGGTTTTGAGCAAGTGTTTATAATAGAAAGGAAAATGCTGTAGAAATCCTAAGTACCCCTACTTCATCACGAACTTATGAATTCTCTCACCAGAGCAGGTAACAGGCAGTCATGCCTGCTCCTGATGCCAAGCCAAGGTTTGTGTCAGCATTTCCACTGTGACCTCTGTTTATCAGGAGTTTATAGCACAACTGTAAAAGTACAGTGGAGCAACTTTTTTCTAACTTAATTTTAGCTGTTTTTTTTTTTTTAATTAATTTTGGCCCAGATTGTGGTATTCTTGGTACTCTCCCCAGCAGAAATGTCTTGCTGTCTGTAGTAAGGCTACATAAAGAGTTAGAGCTCCTTCTCTAACAGAATCCATCCCTTTTTATTTTTAAGCTGTAGTGATGCTGGTATGAAAGTTAATGTGAATGCTCCCTTGGGTTACAGTGGAGAAGGACTGGTGTTTAAGCCTTCTTTAGACCATCAGAAGGACCCACCAGCATGGGACCTGGTTCTGTCAACAGAGCAGAGTTTACAGGACTCATCTCCTGTGTAAAGAAACCTGATCTTTCTCCAGCTGATGTCAATATTTCTGTCACTGACTGTGGGATCTAGATGAGGGTCAGATATAAGGATGTAAAAGAGAGACGGGAAGAAACAACACATTTCCCCATCAAGACAGTTATTTATTTTACAGTGTTTTTTAATATAGTCTGTCTCCCAGGGAGAGGGGTAAGGGGGGGGGGGGGGTGAAAGGGAAGGAAAGGAGTAAAAAAATACTCTGAAAAGAAATACAGACCCCATTCTGTGGCTGATGCTAGAGGGAACTCTGTTGCAAATTGTGAGGAGTTATCAGAGGGATAAGATTGCTGTAGGATCTGTTTCTTCATTTTGCAAACAATTAATTTGGCCTTGTTGAAATTAAAATTAATAAATAAAGAAATGCTCTGAACTAAAAGCCATGATTCGGAGGAGGTGTGGGCAGCCAGCTCCTTGCCCTTCTGCTGGAGTAGGGGACACAGCTAGGAGCTGGAGGGCACCCTCGGGAGGGTGAAGTGTCAGGACTCCAATGAGCTCCATCAGCCAGTGATTCATTATGCAAGAGACACCGACACTGTGCATGGCAGCGACTTCACATTTAGGGGATTGTGGCATGCCTTGCTATGAATATGTATTTTCAGAATGAATGTATACACTAAAATCCCTTCAGTTTTTAGTCAATGGAGCCCTTACAATCAATCAGGTAGATGATACCATATGTGCAGAACCAATAGAGATCATAAAAATACATATTTATCCAAGCTGGCCCTTCAAGCTGTTGTGGTAAGTCAGATAAATTTTGCATGTTTTCAAAACTGGAGCAGTGATGAGCAGAAATCTGGGAAAGGTGTTAGGAGCTATTTCCTAATATAAATCCTGCTTAGCTGCTAGAAACTCCTCATAGTTTCTCCTACCAACTCCCATCTACTTTAATCCACAGTTTGGGGGGGTATCCCTTTTGTACTTTAAGGGGAAAAGGAGCACACCAGAAAAAACGGTTTGACAGAAATAACTTTTGTAGCTGCAGTTCAGCAAGAGTGGAGATGTGAACCTTCTCGTGCAAGCGGGGAAATAAATTGTTAAAAATCACAGTGTGAGGTGGGGAATCAGCTGTAGCTGCAAATATCATTGCTTGGTTTAGTTTCTGCCACAACCTGCACATTAGCATTTTCTCTCTCTGAATTATTGTGAAGATTTGTACTATATGT
>NC_047530.1:75869355-75874355 GCF_012275295.1 Melopsittacus undulatus
TGATTCCTCTGAAGATGGCCTATGCCTTACAGGATGGTGGCTTCTCACCTTCAATGCTATTAGGACCATGGCACCAGTGTGCAGTCACTTCTGCCTCTGTGGAAGGGAAGAGGAAATGTAGAGGTGAGACCGCTCAAGGTGGAGGGCTGATGGTTACATCTTGTCCTTGCAAGAGGATAGGGAAGTGGCTTTGAAGAAATTTGGCTGGGCACAGCAAAAGTTAACAGCAGCTTTCAGGCTCCCAAGGGTGCAAGTGTTCATCAGAGAGCATTTAAATCCCATGGGTAGGTCAAGTGGGCTGATGGGAAGTTTGGGACAGGCAGTGAAGGTGAAGGGAGAGGATATAAGTCCCACCAGATCAGCCTGAGTGGGCAATGGGGGCAAACCAACAGCCAAGTGACCCATTTGGGTGAAAGATGTCAAGGTGCACCATGATGCTGTGTAGAGATGTAGTGGTTCCCCTCTTTACCTTGATGGCTTTTTGTGGTACTCCTCACCGTGCCTGAACTCAGATGGCCATTCCATGACAATAAACTGTGCCATGGGCTTCACCCTAAAGCCATTTCAAGGAGTCTACAGATGGAGACCTCAGATCAAGCTGATGACACTGTGTGGGCATTTTGCAGCTACCCTTGGGAGGGTTGATATCTGTGCAGGGCACACATTCTGGAAAAAAGCATGTTCTCCCACCTTTTCTCCTTAGCTACAGTTTTTTTTAATGGCTTTTCTGCAGGGCTTCTATCTGTGTGTATAGGCATGCCCTTGCCCCACTGCATCTAAGAGGTGACAGGCTGGTTGTCACATGACTTAAGCATCATAACTGCTTAAATTTGGGGTACTTATTTGTTTTTTTTTCTAACCATTTTTTATTCTTGTGATAATATGCACATGACAAAAGGCTTCTCCAAAAGGAAAGAAACAAAATCAAGCCAGGAAAGCATGTGTGAGCTTATAGAGAGTCCTCTGAAAAGCAGATATTCCTTTGCCCCATGTTTTTAAAATGTTTAAAGTTTTGACACATGTTGGCCCAAAATAATTATTTACTCTATGCAACCAATAGTAAAAAAAGAACCCAGAGAGAAATTCTGGCAAAGTTATTTCCACACATCTTCAACTGAGTCTGATTCTAGTCAGTTAGGTTGATGCAAATCAGGGTCTAAGAAGCTTGATTTAAGACTGTAGTTACACTGGCATAAAACTTGCACAAATATAATTAAAATCAACCCTCCTTGGGGCTGTGTGTGGCAAAATTTGGACCTAAATGTTGCAGAAATGAATTAATAAATGCAAAGAAGGTTCAAAAGTTGTAAAATTAAATATACATCTGTGAAAACATCTATCCAATTACGTAGCTGCACATTTGCAGAATGCATTTTACACTTCATGTGGAATTAAACTATTAGTACAAAACTGTCTGCAAATAGTGACACTTACTTTAAAAGATCACATGGACTTACATTGTTTCATAATGCATCTAAAATAGCAGTTCCTGAAACATTACTTCCACTTTAACAGAATGTGTTACTCTCACACTGGCTGAAACTCTATTTTCCTGAGGAAAGACTATTGAAGTACAAAAGTATTTAGCTGGGAAGGGTTGGGTTAATACATGTAATTTCTTTTCTTTCATTGGACTTCCTTTTGCCAACTTTACCTTGTATAAATAATTTTGCCTGTGAGAGTCTTTACATGGAATGCAGATTGACTATTACTTCCTGAATAGATTTAAATTTAACACCAATTTAGTCACTGTAGTATTCCTATATTGGAAATAACAGCTTCCATAGGACTTCTACAAAGTGCCAGAAATATGATCTCATATGTGGAAACAAATTTAAATGTGTTTTCTTTTACATGTTTTCTTTTCGTATATTTTTCCCACCTATGTTTCCCTTGTTCCCTGAATTCTCTGCTCCAGGGCTATGAGAAATCTGGAAAATTACCTGGTGAAAAAGTCAGCTTTTACTAAGAATTACCAGTCTTGTGAGCATTTTTATATTAAAGCTTACTTTTAAAAAAGCAGGCTATTTTTCCATCTCAAATACCAGCTGCTTTTAAGATAAAGCTGGGCTGTCCTGTTCATAATTTCTGAACTGAAACCTAAATGCCAGTAACAGAGGTCTGATCAGGAGTCTGGAAATAATTTATTTAGCTTGGACGTTGTGAAAGTAATTGGCTCCTTCTTTGGGAAGTGGCATTTCCCCTGAGCTGAGCTGCTGGGGTAGCCCTGACAGCTGGACAGGAATCACAAGCCAGGGCAGGGGCTTGGAAAGGACGATATCTCCTCACTTTTTCCTCTGCTTACTGGGAGAACATGGAGGAGGCAGTTCTTGGCTCTGAGATACGTCAGCTTACATGGGAGGGCAGTGCGGAGTTGCCACCTCCCTGTTCCCATAGGAAGGCTGGAGAAGATCATTCCTCACATTCAGCAGAAGCATCACAGGGAGGGCACTTTCCCTGATCTCCCCCATAAAATCATGCTAACGTAAGACTTAATCTTTGTTTCCTCCTTTCTTACTCAAAGAACCAAAACCAAATAAAACAACAACAACAACAACGAAAAGTAAAAAGCCCACCTCAGAGAGAGATCATAGCTCAATGCATTATGGTTTGGATGCAAATGTACATTTTCAGTGGGTTCCTTGGCTCATATGTCAGGTGCTACTGGCATTTTTTTAGTTGTTTGGCAGTTGAATAGTATGGTTTCCAGCTTCTTCTTCATCAGCTTTTGAGGAAAATAGAAAAGAGCTAATAATACACTTCAGTTTGCTCTCTATGCATGGAAAGCTAGCAGCCAGCTTGCTTGAACTCTAATACTCCTCTACCCTGCCTTCTGCTTTTTGTGGTTAGAAATCTCTGTAGGTGCAATTGAAGACCATACTCCATAGGTGGACAGTGCCTTGCCTTCTCCTTGGCAGAAAGAAAAATTGCTGCAGGTCAATAAGGAGACGCATCTTACCCTGAATACTGCCTTTATTTAACTTTCTGCAGTGCTCTGATGATGCTTTTCTAAGCAGGGTGTGCCTTGCCTGCTTACCCGTCTCCCATACCAGCGAAGGAAAGCAGAGTGGTGCTTGGCTGTACGTCAGGTCACAGCCCGACTTCCACTTGCTCATGCCACAGATACCTGTGGCGTGTGGCCACTGCAGCTGGTTGCAGGCTGGGTGCATGCCAGGGTCAGACAAAGGTGCAGCCCCTGAGCAGCTGAGGTCCTGCCTGCCTTCAGGGAGGGGTGTTGGGGCTGAATGTGAAGCTCAGTTACTGAAAAGAGCTTTTGTCCTAGTTCCTACAGGATTCCTTTGCTGAGTTTTATCAGTAGAGTTTATTCTTACTAATAATGCTAAATTCTTTACAAGCTTCCTGAAAGTCATGGCAAGAGAGTCATAAATGGTAGACAAGGAAGCCCCTGTCATGCAGAAGGGGGACAAGTCACCCAGGGTGCAGGAATAAACATCCTGTGTTTTCCTGATGGTTCTGGGGCTCCAACACTCCATCGCACTCAAACTCACCTGCCAAGCATGTACCAATGCTAGGTGAAGAAGAGGGACATTGATTAGTAGATTTGCTGCTCAAGGGTTTGTTTTGCTGCCTTTTTCCTTCTGTGGGCCCACTCACAGTGTTTGTGCTCCTTGGGTCACCCAAAGATGCTTCTTCTATGGGTTTCATTATCTGATAGGAAGCAGTGAAGCCTGGAGGTATGCAAAGAGAAGCAGTTCAGAGTTTGACACAAGGGTAACTTGAAGATACAAGAAAAGCAGATGATGGCCCGTAAGAAATAATTATGAAGGTCTGTAGATGTAGTCATATTGGAAGAGGCTATAAACTCCTCATGCTTTCTTCTGCCTTCCTGTCGTAGCAATGTCCTCCACACCACCACGGCTCATATTACTCAAGCACTTCTGTGTGACACCAGAGGATCCCCTTAACTATTTGATTTTGTTAGTAGTCACTCATACAATTAAGGGGAGACTCTCTTTGCTGAGATCTGAGGTGCTCCAGAGTTGTGATCAGCCTATCATGTTAACTGACAGGCTTATAGAGTAGCTAAACAGGATTATCTCCAATGGAACAAAGATCGAACTGGTTAGTCACAATGCGGCAGCAGGAGAAGACACAGCAAGACCCTGGGAACAGTAATTGTGTACGTATGTTTAGTCTGATAAAGTAAAACTAATTGCTCCTGCATTAGAAGCAAGGAAGTGATTTGCACACTTTCTGCAGGTAGTACAGCTAAGGAGGTTCAGAGAGCTGGTTTTGCAGTTGGAGAAGCAGATGCAGTACTGCCATAAAACTTCCAAGCATGTCCAAGGGCAACAGTTATTGCGAAAAAGTATAATTTTATCATTAGGTCTAAATCTGTCCCTAGAACAAGGAACGGTTAGTAACTAAAGTATATAGCTAGCAAAATGTAAATTAACAGTATCAGCTCCTGTAGCTAATTGCAGTTTTTACCAGAGGGAGTATTGCAGGATTGGGCTCGTAACAGATTTTTACAGATGAGAGATCCTGGTTCAGCACTGAGTCCCACACAGGCACAGGGATCCCTGCCATGTGGCACTCATCTTCAATTCGGGATGACATGTGTCCACTCCGAGGATGTAATGGCTAACACGCTGCGCATTAAGTTAAAAATATAACAGCAAGTCTGAATAGTTGGCATGCCATTTGGGGAGGAAAACACTCACTCGTGCATATTAAACTGAATTTCTATGCTTATTTTTACATTTCTTTTCTCCATATACCCCAAAGAATCATTAGGGATGAATGTTCTATACATCATCACTTTAGGAAACAAAGATCTGTTTGTTTTACATGAAGGCAACAAAAAATCCGCACTGACTTCTATTATTTTTCCCTGTATTGTAATTTAAACAGAAGTAACCAAGTGTTACACCCTTTTATCTACCCCCCCCCCCATCAGAAAATACCTGCTACAGATGTGTACTGAAACCTTGTAATGCTTTTGCCAAATGCAATATAGCAAAAGGCCTTGGTCTTTT
>NC_047530.1:75876855-75879355 GCF_012275295.1 Melopsittacus undulatus
AGTTCTGGCAAAATTAATTTTGCACTGATTGCTTACATTGGAATTTGCATATACTTAGTGAAAGTAATTTATTTTTTATGGATTCCTTTTTATTAAAATAGGGCATATGGCCCTTCAGCTACAAAACTTTGCTGGTTCTTTAGCTAAAACACTAAACATTTTGAAATATCGTGTGTTATATATTGAAGAACATTCAGCTTTTCTCTGTGATTTATTTCCACACTTGTAGGAAACATTCTGGGTTTTCATATCAACTCAACAGTTGTATTTTTAAGTACTTCATTGTGGTCTGTGCGTTGCATCTATCTTTGGGACTATATCTGAAGTTTGATTCAAGAATGAAAGCATTGATAAAAATATTACATTCATATCTCAAGAAAGTAGCATAAGCATTCAGGGGAATTGCAAAGTGAAGATATTGCAAATTTCCCTGGAGGAGCAGATCTGGATAGTTCTTAGCAGTGGGAGGGTCAGGGGAAAACACAAGGAATCATAAAATTGCTATTGCTGGGCCAAATCCTGCAAACAGTAATTCACTGAGCAGCTCCGCAGCACTTTGCAAGCTCTGATTTACACAACAGGGCTGCATCATGTTTGGTAAGCCAAATCAAAAAGGAACTAGTGTACAGAAAATAAAAGCAGCTCCTTTTTGCTCTTTAATGACCCTGATTTCCAAACTAATTAAACATGTGGTCAATTATGTTGACATAAAAATCCTTTGCATTTAAAGAAAACAATTACATTTTAAAAGAAAAAAAGTACATTTTAACACTGATCTGCTGATACAATGGCATAGATACACAAGGAAGAGACTAAAAATCCCCAAACTTCTCTCCCTGCTTCAAATCATGAGATGGCTGGAGAAGCTTGGTGGAGATCACCTGTCAGGAGCAGGACATTTGCAGGAGATTAAGTGACCCATTGAGGAGCAGACTGGCTCTGGTCAACCTCCTCCACAGGTACATAGGAGGATTTTTCTCACGGATTTAAAGCAAAGAAACAAAAAAAAAAAGGTGATTTGTTTGCCTTTAGCTGTCTGCAGAGAAAACTGTCCCTTAGAATCAGCTGCTCAGACATGAAATTGCTGTTGACTTGATATTGAGCTAAACCAGAAGTAGTATTGTCTCTACCAAAGAGTGGGAGGAAGTCCACTCTGATCAGGAACAGAGCAAGTTCCCGGTGGATTAGGTCAGAACATGAGGTGTTATAGAAAATAAAGTAAATAATCACTGTGCGTCTGCCATTTGTTGCATGGTCTCTGCCTGAAGCTTTCTCACCCCCACCTAAGGTGCCTGTAAATTTGAAAGCAACAGTATCCTACCTTAGCCCTATATTCTGGATGATTTTGAGGAATTACTCTATAAGTAACAGCAAAATACTTTGGAGAAGCCTGGTCCTGATAAAGCTGCATTGCCATTGCCAGGTAGGAAGCATTGAGATTTGTACTGAAAACTCAAATCATGAGGTCAAGCTATCATCAAGGATGAATTTGAATTATTTTTTTTCCAAGCTTGGCCTTATCTTGTCTGAACTTTTTGCATTCCACTATATCTTAATTGAAACGCAGGTTCTGTACTTTCTGCTCAGGGATTTTGATAAGTGTCTGCAGACTATGTAAACTTCTGAATAATAACTTTTATGGAGCCAGAAGGCTCCTTAAACATCTTTAGTATCATTTTGTGCAGTATTATTTTGCTCTCAAAGATACTGTGTTATCTATACTTCACAAGATAGCTTCAACCCAGGAAGGGATAAAATTCATAGTTGCTTTCAAAATTTTTTTTTTCTTAGTGTGTAGGTCATGGATCATGCAGCTGTCAGCAAGCAGATAATCTTGATGACTAAAATGAAACCAATGCAAGAAACAAGGTGCCCAGCTCCTGTCTAGAGAGAGAACTAACCAAAGCGGGGAGCAAAAGTTGGTTTATTAAAAAAAAAAAATCTGTTAATTTTGTGTGAAAGCTTGGAGAAAAAATAGAAAAAAAATCTGCTGATTAAGGTTGAAGAAAATCTTCAATTTCCCTACTTATTTACCACTTCTTGGCAAGGGTGTGCCAGTGTAATGAGCTGGGGTTATTGTAATGCCAGTGGGGTGGCAAAAAGGGAAAGTTTGTAAGAGAGCAATCTGAAGGGGTGGAGGCCTTTTGTTTCGTGATTTATAGAAAAAAAAATGATCATTTCTTCAGCTATCTCCCAAGGCAGAAGTTATTTAAAGCATTCTTAGAAAACAGATGACCCTCCTGCCAACATTTAAAAAAAACACAGAAAGGATCAGGAAACGTTTGTTTACACTTCTGAACTGTCTTTCCAATTGTGACAATCAGGCAAGGAAATTTATAGATGGAATTGGAGAAACCAGGCATAAAAATGAGACACCTAAAATAAATAAATAAATAAAAATACAATATTGAAGTTTTTAAGGCAAATTGCACCAGGAAAAATGTCTCTGTGGTGCAAAGCAGCACCATAAGTAATGCTCAGGAGTCACATTTTTGACTAT
>NC_047530.1:75881855-75889355 GCF_012275295.1 Melopsittacus undulatus
GTGAAGGAGGATAAAATGCTAGTGGATATGGAACTTCTCAATAGAAATAGAGAATTATTATACTGTTGCCTTTTTTACATTATGATATTACTCATTTTAAGTTACAAAATGACCAGTCTGTGATTTCTAAATGTTTGAATGTAGTCCAGCTTTTCTTGACTTTCTACGTACTACATGGTTATAAAGTTGAGCAACCTTTTTGGAAGAAGGTGATAGACACAATATCTATTTATGCAAGGACACATTTCCCTTTTCTTTATGTCCTGTTTTTTCAAGGTTTTGTTTCCAAGGTCTTATTACTATAAAACTTAGAGCGAGACAAGGTCTGCCCTCATGTCAGATAACACCACCAAAACAATTCTGGTGGTTTAGTAGCTTATTATTTCATACTTCCAGGTCTTAAATAAATTACAGTTATTTTCACATTCCTCCTGAATATCCTTCAGGCATGATAATAAGTACATTTTTTTTTCTGAAAAGACTCTTAATATTTCTTTTCTTCTAGTTGATTTTAAATATTTTGTTGAATTGTCATGTACAATAATAATTAGAGGGGTCTTGCTAAATTTCTTTCAGTGTGATGCTTATATTGTTTAGCTTCTTGACATATTTTACTAATCATTGCAGAGCTGTTGTCAAATAGATTGTAAATCACATCGAAACACAGAAGTGGAGGAATAGTTTTAACATCTTTTCTCCAGCATTCCTTTGCTGCAGTCTTGCAGATCCTTTTTTTCTTTCTTTCTTTTTTTTTTTTTTTAAATTAGGTCATCAAAAGTAATTATTTGTTGGGGTTTTGAAGTACAGAATATCAAGGTATTATTTCCTTAGAAGTGTAATACTGTAGATTTTAGAAGGCAAGAGGACCTGAGTAATTTTCTAAGGAAGAGAAGGCACTAGTCTAAATGACTAAATGAATGACACATGCTTAGAGTTGTCTATTTTTTCCCTGAAGCACCAGTATAATACTCTTCTTCCTTTTTTTTTTTTCTTTTTCTTTTCTTCCCTGCGTGGGTTAAAGAAGGTAATCCACACTGTTATAGAGGCAAAGAAGTCCATGTTTTTCCATTTTGTTTTTTTATATGTAGTTAAAGGGTGGGTATAAAGTTCCTGTATTACAGTCTGGGAGTAAATGAACCTGGTCAACTTAAGGTCTGGCTGAGTGATATCAGGACCAGATCTTAGTTCCACTGAAATGAAAGGTATTGTATCAAAGTTCCACAGAAGAATTGGTTGATACTAGAAAAGAGAAGGAGTTGTCCTAGAATTACTTCTTTCTCCTCCCATGATTACAGTGGTGCTTCCAGTAATATACAGCAGTTACTAAAATTAATTTTTCATTATTTACTCCATTCTAACCTTAAATGTTAGAGCCTACAAGCCAGGATGATAAGTAGCAATCTGCAGGTAGGAAGTCTCGAAGCCCTCCTGGCTGGTGCAGTGGCAGGATGTGCAGTGCACAGCCCTGTGTTCCCAGGCTTTGGTCAAGGTCCCAAGGTCTCTATGCTGAAACCTAAGGTGAGAGGAATTGGGAGTATACTAGTCATATGTTTTGTTAGCAGTATATCCGATACCATGTCACTTGTTTCTAGTAAATACTTCCCACTTGGAATTACTGTTGCAGCTGAAGTTTTGTGGTAATAGGGATTTATCCTGTACATCAAGTGCTTGTCTCTTGTGCCACTTGTGTCCATTTACAAAGGATCTTTCCATTCACATTGGGTAATCCAGGTGCCACTTTCATATAAAAAAAATGCTCTGTGATATTTTAGAACTTCTCCTGGCAGTTGTGTGGATGATAATACCAGTGTACTCAGTGGGCCACCATTTGAATTATGTCTGTAAATATAGATTTACATAGCACATAATGACAGCTTTGAAGACTGTCTCATTTGACAGTCTTAAAGGATTTCAGGAAACATTTCTCTGGATTTTTTTTAGCAATAAAATTTTCAGACTACAATATTTGGATAGTTCTACCTTTCCTCCCACCTGTCTACCTAATAGATAGATACATGCAACAGCTCCTCTGCCGTTTTGTTAACAGTGGATTTGACTTCTTTGAGAATGAAGAAGTTGACTCATCTGACAACAACATACAAACCACATATCCACAACCACTCAGCCACCATCCCAGTCTTTTTCTGACCAGAAAAAAAAATGCTTTCTTGCTCTATATTTACTTGGTGTAACAGACAATTTTCTTTTTCTTCTTTTTTTTTTTTTTTTTTTCTCCTATAAAATACATCCTAGGTGAATAATTGCCGGACAATTTTATTTTTACCTATGAAGTCCCCTTCAGGCTATAGAGCTGGGGACTCCCTCCCAGGTACACATACTTCCCTGATAAACATAGGAACCTGACAAATTCCTCTACCAGCTGGAGGAGAATTATTCTGCTGGCAATTATAAACTTAAATCCTTCCAGGGAGATGGTGAGTGAGCTGGGTTCCTAACAAATAATCATGTTCAGCTGTTGTAGCTCTGCTTGGGCATGACACCATTGTACAATCTGTAATGCAGGTCCTTCCCAGCAAAAGAGTGAAATCTGAATAGGCTGATAGACAGATAAGGTGGATAAACTGCAATTTCTTGTCTTTCAGAAAATGCCATGTCCATATATTTCAACAGAAATTATCCTTCACTGAAGAAGCTATACTATAGCAAGACTTCCACTTTTCTCAGGACTCTTAACGAACATGAGATTGTATTCCCTAAAAAGTTGCACACAAAAATGTGTAACCCTCAGAAAATATATTTTTCTTTAGTTAAGAATATTTTCTTTCTACATAAAAGCTAAAAACAATAATGAAAATAATAAAAGTATCTTTGGGACAAAAGACAGCGATGCACAGTTCCATCTCTCCTTTCATCTTCTTTATCCCTCATCATCAGTCATTGCGGTGAAGAAAGAAAACTATCAGACTTGGGACTGTTCTAGTCCAGTAAAAGCTTTGATTTTTTAAAATTTATTTATTTATTTATTTTACCCTTGCTACAGTTCTTAGGCATACTGCATAGGAGTTTTCACTACTACTACACTCCAAACAGTCAGGAAAAGGAAAGAGGGTAAAATATTCACCTCCAAAGTCAATGCTGAATGAAGCTATATATCTGTATTTCTCTTTCAAGGACATTATCAAAACTTGTGGAGCCAAAGCCATCCACTGCAAACCATGAGGCTGTATAGATTTTAAGGTAATAAAGCTAACATAACTGTCAGTCTCCAAACTGAAACCATGGTAGCCTTTTTAACTAAAGAGAAAGTTATTTTTTCTTTTCTGAAGAGGTTTCTTCTTCAAAGACCCTATTGATGGGAAGGTAGAAGGAAACCTGACATCAGTTTGGATTCTTCCCAGCCTACCTTCAGGCATCTCTTTCTACTGCTTCTTTCATGGAGGCACTCAAGTCTTAGTGTGACAATTTAAAAAATATGAAGCCTCTGGGCTATTATGAATTTCTGTCCCCAGAGAGAAACACAGCACAAATCTGACACGCTAGAAGACTCAGAGGAATGGTCTATTTTCTATTATTTTGAGACGGTCAGCTTGAGACTGAAGGTGGTATTGATGGGGGAGGGGGGTGTGGTGAAGCACATATCAGTTTTTACAATGGGTAACTCCTAACTGTGTTGGAGTACTTGGGGGGATTTCAAAAACACAGGGAAATGAGAAAAGAGGTATAAAGATGAGAGTGAGAAATAAGAAAGAGAGGAATGATGGAGGATATGTTGGCAGGTGTCAATGGACAGCTTGGGTGATTCTGTGGATGACATGTGTTTTCCAGACAGAACAATGGCATCCAAACTGCTAATCAGAACACAGGGTTGGCTCCGTCTCTCTGCTGTAAATCTTGCATTCTTCTGTCTTTTCTGCAGCCAGATTTTTCAGTCAGTCAGTCAGTCAGTAGAAAAAGTAGACCAAATTCTGTAGTTATCTGGAGCCTTTTTCATAGGCGCATAGAATGGAAGAGTTTGGAAGAGACCTTAAAGATCACCCAGTTCCAACCCCTCTGCCATGGGCAGGGGTGACTTTCACTATATCATGTTGCTCAAAACCCTATCCAAACTGGCCTTGAAGTCAATTAATTATTGAATAATTATTGAAGTCAATGAAGTGGTTTAAAATTACTGTGAAAGTAAAAGGAAGGTAACTGAGCCAAAATACAGATATGAAAATACCAGTGATTCCTCCTATGTAGGACTTCTCCTATATAACCCCAAATATATGTTGTGAACCAGGAACACTGCAGCTACATCCATTCTTTTTTTCTAGTCCCACCACACCTAGAATATGGGAACAAACATATGTACTTTGAAATGTGAAAAAGACTATTTTGTGCCTATTAATCAAGAACAGGAGTCAAACTGTAATAAATGGCATTAAATCTGGGAGAGCCCCTCACTAGTGCTCATAACTGTTCATCCATCATTTCTTATTCACTTGTCTTTTCAGTCCTCAGTAAGATTAGATTATTATTTTTAAACTATATCAGTAAAGTAACTTTGAAAATAGTCCTGTTCTTTATGTATAAAGAATAAGAAAAGCAGATTTTGTGCAGGGAAAGAGAAGTGTTAAAATATTAAGATGCGCTATTACAGAGAGAGGTTTTTTTTCTTGACATTTGATTCCTCATAAGGTAATGTATTTGTAATTTCTTAAGACTTATGAAATGTGTCCTTAAATACTTAAAAATCATTAAAAATTAGAGTTAATTTTTTAGCTAAGCAACAAAAGCATTTTCTTAAACATCATGAACATGAGAGTCATACCAACTCCACACTCACTTAAAAAGGGCAACGAAGCTGGTGAAAGGTCTGGAGAATGAGTCTTATGTGTAACAGTGGAGGGAATTGAGGTTGTTTAGTCTGGAGAAGGGAAAGCTCAGGGAAGACCTTATTGCTGTCTACAACTACCTGAAAAGAGGTTGTTGTGAGATGATGTTTGGTCTCACCTCCCAGGTAACAAGCAACAGGACAAGAGATAATGGCTTCAAGCTGCACCAGGGGAGGTTTAGATTTGATATATAGGGAAAAATTTATTCACAGAGTAATCAGGCATTGGAACAGGCTGCCCAGGGAAGTGGTGACATCACCATCCCTGGAAGTGTTCAAAAACTGTGTAGATGAGGCCCCCAGAGACACGGTTTAGTAGCGGTCTTGGCAGTCCTGGGGTAATGGTTGGACTTGATGATCTTAAAGGTCTTTTCCAACCTAGTTGATTCTATGATTCTATTTCAAGCAAAAAATGAAGGTATATTGTCTTCCTCCAGGCTATGCTTTTGTTTCTCCTGTGAACAAGCTCTATAATCTACTGGGAGAAAATGCTATCTTGAAGGATAAATAAATAATCAATTATTTATATTTCTAAAAGCATTCAGCTGTGCTCTTAATGCTGTGTAACCACTTAAAAGTGCATATTCAGCAGAGAAATTCCAGTCTGGGAATCTAGTGTATGAGATTTAATTGAAGGCCTCAAGATTCATAGGAAGACAAATCTGCACGTGGTCATCAGCATCCAAGAAGCTGGCCTATCACTTCAGAGCAGAGACAGCC
Organism: Melopsittacus undulatus; assembly: GCF_012275295.1. Classification (NCBI taxonomy): domain Eukaryota; kingdom Metazoa; phylum Chordata; class Aves; order Psittaciformes; family Psittaculidae; genus Melopsittacus; species Melopsittacus undulatus. The sequence goes on from NC_047530.1 coordinate 75,887,410, forward strand.
GTAAGGATAGCAGAGGTTGGCTGACCACACAGTTGCCAAAATTAATGTCTCCCAGTCAAGATATATAAACCTTGATGCATTCTATTGTCATTAGCAGAAACAAGGAAACAAACACTTCCTGAGAAGAGAAGCCAAGAGAGAGCCAAGAACCTTATTAATGTGTAGTATGTCTCACCTGACAGTGCAACTTGGGTAACAGACTCAGAACTCTAGCTAAAAATATAAATAGAAAAAATATAATTTACCTGAATGATACGGGAGCACTGCTTGTTATTGGAGCTTTTTATTGTAGTTCAAAATATTATTGCAGTCTCTTGTTGAAGCCTGTAATGGGTTTGTTATTGGGGTTCAAAATAGTACCATAATCTCTCATTGATGTCAGTAGTGTGTTAAACTATTTCAATTAAACACGTACTCCATAGCTCTTATGTGTAAAAGCAACCTGGTGGGGTGAGGCATAGGCCTAAGCATTGACTTTTAGGCTTCAAGACCAAGCAACCCTTGAGGTGTGCATTTCAGATTTTTCCGGGTTTCCTCCCTGCTAGTATGAGATCTTAAGACAGTTGATGTCCTGCCTGTTGGGAAAATTTTGTCTTTTGAATCCTGAGTCACCTTATTTGTGGAGTTTGCATCCTGATGGTACATCCTGTTAGAACCACCATTCCCATACCAATTGTGGTTGCCTGAAAATTTTCTAAAAATGCATTTTTATTATCTATGTACCTTCCCTGAGAACAGTCTTTATTCTGGTGGGAACAGAGTGGGTGTACCCTAAGCTTCCTACCATATAATTTGTATTGTCCTTGTTTCTCTTAGGATGAGAAATACTCATTAGTAATAGAACAGAGGAGATAACAATCACACACATACAAAAAGCAGGTAAGGTCTCTTCTGTTTAGAGTCTGCAGATGACAAAAGCAAAGAAATGCAAGGGTAATGCTATTACGTCATTCTCAGATTTTATCATTTATACTTACTGTGCTACACAGTGTTATGACTATTCCAGGATTCTGTTATCTACAGAGTAAGAAAGCATTAAACACCCCCTGTCTGTCCCCTCCATACTCTATCTACCTGCAGGATTTTGCCTTAAATTGTTTGCATACACCAAGCTGAAATACGTGGTCATGGCTTGGGAATATCCAAGAACCAGTTGGAAGAAACTAGTTTCTTCTCTCCTGTTTCCAGGCTTGGCCAGACAGCAGGCTTTTCCCATGTTTTTTTCTCTGGTCACCCCACTGGTTACTCCTGGCCAGGGCTGTCAACATGTAGATAGATCACGACGAGTGTGCAATTCTTCACACGGGGTTGAAACAGGGTTTTTTCATTGTCCATCAAGAAGAACATATTTTTATACTTAGGTATACACTTTCACTTTCTGCTCTCTTGGCAAATTGTCACCTTTGAAAAATCACTTATCCTTATGTTGCAGAAAAAACAGGGAGTGATATCACTTGTGACCTGGCCATCTAACACACCTGAAATGGTGGGGAGTTTCTCAAAATGTTAACCCAGTGCCTTGGCCAAGGCTATACAGAATGGGCCAGAGCAGCAGGAGCCCAGCCATCCCCATCCCATGGCATGACACATACTGCCTTTCCCATCCCTTATTCTGCAGTGAGGCCTTTGCATAAATTCCTTGCAGATCAGGGAGAAAATTGATCCTCTACTTTTCAGTTCCCTTCTTTTACTGGTTGTCACAACCTTAACAGTACTTGACATCAATGGGAGTTACTTTGTGGACTGGGGCAGTGTTTGGCCCTTAAGCATAGTTTTTGCATGTTAATACATTAGCAACTGATGTCTTATTTGTTCAGTAACTGACAGAATAATGTACAGAAAGCACATAAGTATGAAAAGGGGCTAGTTAGGTAATGTTGAGCAGAACATCCTCAAGACAACACTGCAACCACTGTATTTCAAATGTCAAGTTAATTATTATCAAC
>NC_047530.1:75896855-75921855 GCF_012275295.1 Melopsittacus undulatus
ATAAGGAAGGAAGTGCAGCAGAAATCTTCAACATTAGCACTGTTATGCAAAAAAAAAAAAAAGAAAAAAAAGAGCACTGTTAACTGTTTTCCCCTTGCTGACTGTGTAGATATGCCCTCAGATGGAAAACTTCTGATACTTGTGACTCCTTACTACCAGAAATCACATGAGATGATCAAGGAAGAAAATCACAATAACTATATTTATATCTAAGGCTGAACTTCTCAGAAATACTGTACCTTGATTAAGATTTCTGGTAGGCTGCAATAAAAATATCAGATGTGAGACTGGCCTAGCAGATCAATTACCATAATTGACAGCATTTTATTAATACATATTGAACTCCTAAATGTTTTGGACGCAAGATAACCCTGTGAAAATGATCCTTAGAGAGGCAGAATGCCAGATCTGGGAAAAGAATCAAGGCTGGCTTGTCTGCTGGACAGTTTAAACAAATATTTTTCATCTGGTCTGCATATTCTATGCTTCTGTACAAATTTAGCATCTGTTTGTACCTGCATATTTTAACTTAAGAGCTTTCATTAATTTTTTTTTTTTTTTAAGCTTCAAAGCCATGAACATGTATATTTATACCACAGTATTGTATGCTGGTTGTAAAGCTCTGAATTAAGTCATTCTGTGCTTTAGTTTTGATTAGAATGATACAATTAGAACCTGTTATTCTACCAACTAATTACTTGTAGAATGTGACATCTGAAGAATACTACAAGATTACAAATTTAGGAATGAACTGAGAATGTGCTCTGTTTATATTATTCCCCTATCTTCAGTCAAATAATTGTCATGGAAATGGATTAATACTGGGCCAGTTTCTGTCCTCATCAAAATCTTTCTCACAAAAAATGAATAATAAAAATTTTAATGCTTCGTGTATCAATAAGATTTTAATAGTATGCTTTCATCTTCTTGCCAGTCTATCACTTGATTGGCCGAGCAGCATCCATCTTCCTGAGTCATCATCGACTTGCGTTTATTTCTGCAAAATTCTCTCAATTTTTTAAATTTTATTTTGGTCATTGTTGAACTATTTCTGAGGGGCTTTTGAAATTTTATTTCTTACAATTGCAGCTAAGTGAAAGATTAAAGCAGGTATTTCAGTTAAATCCCAAATACTAAATTTTTTCTCTCTCAAAAAAAAAAAAAAAAGTGAGAGTGTATATTTGTGCATGTCTTCCAATAAAGAAAGGCTGGCATCTAGGAAAAGTTGAAGAGGCAAGAAAGAAATGCTATGTATATTTATTTTTGCCTTTGAAAACCTTTTGGAGGGTTAAATCATAAACAGGCTGTATGTGTGAATACCTGTTGCACATGAACTAATAAATTAGCAGCAAGAAACCAAGTTTGACAGGCACTCTGAGGTGGGCTGCAACGTCTATGAAAATAAGTGTTCTCCCTAGTGATGGAGCTGCATGCAGCCTCTTTGAAAAGCTATTTTAACTCTCTCTGAACCCCCAGTTTCATGGAGAGTACACCGATTCATGATAAATACATAGTAAATAAGTCTACACATATCATGCTCATTTGCATGTGAATTAAAACGATTTATGGCCATAAAAGAATTTGTCAGCACACAGAGTGCACAGAGGACACAAACAAATAGTAGGGGCAGAGGAGAATTGCCCACAGTTGAAAAATTGTTACATTTCTGAACCGCTTGATATTAATACATGCTGTTCTTCAAACGAGGTTAAAATGAAGATGACAGCTCAGATCTGTGTGACAAGATAGAAACAGAGATATACAACTTCTATCTTCCTTTTGTATTTGCAGCTTCTTCCAGGTATAGATCTCACACTGCCTGTTAACTGATTATTTCTTTTAAATATGGGAAAAAAAAAGAACAAAAAATTCCCTCTTAATCACCTGACTGCTTATTAGACTTGATACTGGAAAAAGCCCTTCATTTACTCCAAACAAATAGTTCTGTTTTCCACCACTCACTGTCATGTTTAAAGTAAATAAGTTCTCGGCCATCCAGCACCACTGAACTCATTCAGTTGCCAGAACAAAGTCATTGTACAGAGGTCCACAGCAGCCCTTTTCTCTCCTTTCCATAGCAAGATCTTCCCTGTTACCACAGTGTGCTCCCTAGCTTTGTAAGCAATTCAATAATGTGCAAATGCTAAAGTGTGAATGCTTATTTCACAGAAGAAATGAAGGAAGATTATGACACTATGGGGCCTGAAGCCACTATTCAGACCACTGGAAACAATGGTACAGGTAAGGTATTGCATGATATGAGTGGTTTTTTTTTTCTTCAGTACCATGTAGAATTAGCTATGCATATGAAGAGAAATAGTGATAAAACAATTTCTTTCTTATTTTCAGTTGAATAATTGGGAAACACGTAATTCTCCTGTTTTTTAATTTTTTCCCCCAATTTGATCACAATGGTGCAGCAACAAACTCATTTGGTGAGTCCTTGCTATCCTTCTTGTGCCTGCAACGTTCCAGCCTGTAAATCCTTTTAACTGCTTCCTTGTGAGCTAATAGTTTTCAGCAGCATGAGGAGATGTTTTCCCAGTGAGGGTGAATCTCATGTAGTTTAAAGTAGCTGGACCAAGGTACAGTAGTCTTCCAATGAGAGAAACTACAAAAAGCTTGATAATGAGGATGGGGTGCACTCTTCTTGGCAGCCCCAGATTCGCATAGTGCACAGAGTAAGCTACTCAGAGACTGAAAACATCTTTTCAGCAAGACACACATAAACCCCTTACATAGACACACAGACAAGCACACTTTAAATGCATGTTTATGAGATTATTATGATTCTGACTAATCTTTTTATTATTATTATTTTTATTTTTCCACATCTCCTTTTTCCCCCTCTCCTTAGAAATCAATACATTTTGTAGAACAAGGAAGGGGACAGAGATATTTAGCAGGCATCATCTCCAAGTCATCACTTTTTTTTTTTTTGTCTGTAGCAGAGCAAAGCAGCAAAAGGTTTCTGTTACTATTTTCTAATCCAAAAGAATTCAGGGGTTTACCATGTTCTTTCCAAGGGCCACAAGGCCCTACCCCATCCTCAGCGCAGCTGAATGCCATACATCATTCAATGTTTCTTTTGCGTTTTGTCACAATTTGAGATGTTGCAGATAGCCCTGATTTACACAGCTAAAAGGAAGAATTTTCTAGTGTAAGTACATTTCTATGCATTCCATTATGAGATTTAGTTTACAGGTAATGCCCTCTACAAATATTACTGTAAAAGGTGGTACCTAAGTCTTGCAAGGATTTTATTACTCACACTTTCCTTATGTTGGTTACACCCACATAAAACCCCAATGCTCTTATTAAGTAACTCAAGAAATTTACTTTATAATTCTTGAGGGGGAAAATAATAGGGAAATAAAACCATGTCACTGTGTTTTTTACCTATTAGATTTGTTATGCATGAAAGGAAGGTGGCATTGAGGCTCGGTTTATCACTACATATATAGTTAATAGTGTTGCCATATGTATTTTAAAAGCTTTTTTTTTTTTTTTTTTCCCCAAGGGACACGAATAAGGTGACAAATAGTGCTTAGTACTTGGAGAAACAGGACTTTAAAGGGCGTCTGATTCAGAAATAAGACTTGATAGTTATCTGAATTAACATTACCAGAGCATCTGAGGTCCGCTATCAGTCCATGTGACTTCCTTTGCACATATTTTCCTTACCATGACAAGCTTTGGCTCTTTCATGCTTGCAATGTGATCTGCTCGAGGGGGAAGACTTCATGTCCTCTTAGCTCCTTCCCTGCCAGTATCTGATGGTCTCTTCTGTCTGGTCCACTTCTTCCTTGCCACATCTCTTTGGGGGCAGGGTGCTGTTGAGCCCCTGCGCAGCCCTGTCCTATCTCTGTGTGGGGTCCATGGGGTGATCTGCTTATTCTGAAACCAGTTTTCTGGGGGAAAAGATAAGGTTTGCCCCTCCCCAGCTTGGTGCACTGCAAACTCACTGCTCAGAGTGCTTTGCATTTAGGTGGTCTGCATTTAAAATGCAAAAACTGCTGTGGATGTTGCACCTGGCAATTCCTCACCCAAACGTCCTGGGCAAAACCCCCAGCCTCCCCTACACTCCAACTGCTATTTGCTGCAGTGGGCAGCTTGCACAAGTAACAATTACAAGTTGCCTAGTGCTCTGCTGGTGTTTAATTCAAACCTTTTACCACTGAGTGGTTCAGAGCCACCTCCTCCAGTGGATGCTGTTGCCTGGGTAAGCTGGGTAGAACAAGATTCTGTAATGGCTGCAGTCTCCATAGTCTCTTAAGAGCTATGTCAGATTATGTAGTTATATTGTCTGATAAATTAAATGTCTTTGCCAGTCTTTTCACCTTGAGTGGAAGACGCCAGGTGACTATTAGGATATCCAGCACCCTTTATGCAGAGCAAAAACTACCCCACTGTGCCTGTGGAGGTGCTCCAACCATTATTTGAGGGGGAAAGGGAAGAGGTCATTAGAGCCATTGAAGATCCTTTCTAACTTCCTGAGACTCACTAAAGGTTTTGTTTCCGAGTGTTTGTCTTCAATTCTGCCTTGCAGATCATAGGCAGATTTAATACTGATGTTTAATAAAATAGTTGAGATGAGGCTGAGACTTGACCTGATGAAAGAAGTTGGATCAGTGACTTCATCTTCACTGAAAGCCATACAACAGTGACCTTCTGGTCTCCAGGGGAGCCCCATGTAGGGTTTCCCACAGATCAGCCTGGGCTCTTCCAGGTGGGTCGAGGAGACTTCTTGCATTTAATACAACATGCCTCTGCCTCTTGACACCAGAGCTCATGGTGCTTCATGACCAGGGCTGAGCACAGGGCTAGGAGATACAGCTTCAGACTCATTCACGTACATCCAACCACAAAGCTGCTGTAGGTGCATGCAACAACTGCATTGCATTTTTAGCATCAAATTCATTGCAGAATGTCATTAGCAGAGAAAGAAAAAAAAACAAAACAAAAGAAAACGTCTCATTAAATTATACTGCTATTGTCAGAATGGCCACTTCCTAGTTGCACTTATCTATACTTTAATCAGCTATATTTTTATAATGAGCCATGGAAGCTTTATAGTGGAAAAGCAGAAGTGACCATTAGAATGAAAATTTTAGTCTTCAGTCCTGCTACATTAATTTGTAAATATTTCTGGATTTCCTGAAATAGTTACTTGATAAAATGACATTTTGCAGAAGAGGTTCTTTAAAATGTGAATGAATAAATTTCTATGGTTTATTTTATCCTACCTGTTACGGTTATTACAGCTAGGATGTTTGCAGAAAATAGATTAACAAAATCCCTGTAAGCAAACAGAATTTTTTTCCCAGTTTTGATTACTAACATCTGACAAGATCCAAGTAAAGATTTTAATATAATTTAAAGAAAGGGGAAAAAATGCTTCAGGGAAAAGAAAACAGAAGTAAAACTTGGCAGGTTGGAGGACAGGCCGTTTTCAGGCTGTAATCTGTGTGTACCAATGGGGGCCTCTCACTTCCTGGCTAATGAAGGCTGTGGTTTTATTAGCTTTGTTTGCGATTAAGGGCAGCTATCACCATCTTGCAGGATGAGTTCCCACACAAAATAACTGGTCTCCCAAGCTCCTTGAACCTCTCTTGCTTTATCTTGAAAGGTCCTAAATGCCTCCAAAGATAGCTTTCCTTAAGGCATTTTATTTTTATGTGACATGGCCACATCAGCTTTTGGAACTGAAAATATTTCTGTTCTCCAGGCTCCAATAATTAATTAAAGAAAGACTTACTTGGTGAGGTCACCCACCATACATCTCTCTAAAATTCTTGCATTGCAGGAGGGGATGTGCAATGTGTGTGCAGTGTCAGCCCACGAGGAATCTGGGAACATGACTTTCTGCATGGAAAACAAATTAGGACAAGGGGGGAGAAGCTAGCCTTCCCCCCCGAAATTGGGAGAAAAACCTAATGGTTATCAGATGGGTCTTTTTCGTAACACTGGGTGAGCTTCCAGCCATGTCTGAGTTGTCATTAACATTGCTGGTGAGAAACCAGATACACGTGGTCACCTTTTGCTATTCATGTTAATCTGCAGTGTTGCAGCACTGGTTGTATTGTTTCAGTTAAGGATCTGTCGGCTTTTCCACTAAATCCCCTTGTTTTTAGGGGTTTATAATGTAGACATAAACATTTGCTTTAGCTCCCAGATTGCATGCGCAGACATAGAAGCTAAATAATCCAGAGAATTAGGAAGCTGAGTCCAGTAATATTGCAGCAGTCTACCACAACCTGTTGGATCAGCCTCCAGATAGATTTGAGAACCTGGAAGGAAGAACCTCATTTGCATTCAAATTTAGGACTGAAGCTCCTAATATTAACTCAGGCCTTGCTTGGTTGGTTGAATCCCTGTCCTATAAATGCAGTTACAAGCTCCAAAACCCCCCAGCCTGCCTGGAGGAGAAGGACATACGGAGCCAATCCTTGGAGCCATCCTACCTTTACCTGCTTCTATATCTCCTCTCTGGAGAAAAGTTCTCTTTCCCTGTTTCACAGGTGGCATTTACTCAGTCATGGCCTGAATCCAGAAAAAAATAACTTGAATCTATTGCTAAGCCATGAGAAAGAGGAGAGATGGAATAGTGTTAAGCTGGAAGGTGGAGGATCTTACAACAGCTGGAAAATCTAGGCGTAGCAAGGGAATGAAAAGTCAGGCTTCCAATGTAAAAAGTAATGCCTCAGCTTTGTTCTGATAAAAACAAAAAGTCAAAAACATAGCCTAACGCTCTTCCACGTAACAGGTGTACTTCGGTAATCACCATTTTGTTATATTTCCTTCACAGATACAAAATGGAGGTGAGGTACTCAGTCTTTGTCACTGCACTCATACTCCCTTTCTTTACAAGTTGCTTTTTGGGGGGACTGGGGGGGAAATGGAGATATTGTTTCTCATGCTAATAGCATATAAGAACAGGAGCTACAGAAGGACCAAGAGAGGAGGGAGCTCTGTGGTGTTCTAGTAATTCACTATGCTGTGATAGGAACAGAAGTTTCCTTCCAAAAAAGGAGTCCTGTGCCCTGTGCGATTTGGTCACGATCAAGAAATACTGCAGAAGGGTTGAGGAGCTGCTCAGCTCATACCAAAAGTAGGGCATATTTGTCTCAGCCAGAGGATTTGATTCTATCTGATGAAGGGATGCGGTTTGCATAAATGAATATCTACTGTTATCAATGATGGTGAGATCAACACTTCAAATCAGGTGATTTCAGGTTTCCAGTTGTGCTCCAGTCAAAGGCCATGTCTCATTTTGACTGCCAGCATCCCTTTTAATTTTTGTAGGAAACTGAGGCAAAACATTTACCCATTTCCAAGCACCAAGGAGCTTGTTAGTCTCTCATTTCCAGCAGTACAAACTGGAATAACCATGTAGACCCATAACCCCTTTGATTTCCACGAGTTTACTCCATATTGCTCTCTGTTGCCAGTGAGAGCAGAATTGTGCCATTTAATATTTTACTTTTACATGAACTGTAGGATAGTTTATGGTGTTGCCTCATATTCTTATTTTATCAAAGGTGAAATACATTAAAAATGTAATCAATCATAAGCTGCTCTTTTCACTTGCGGTCAGTTAAAAACAAGTATATTTAATTCCCTGCCAGCAACTGTGTCTTCCAAGACTTGTTAATAAAAACAAAAATTAAAGAAAGAAAATGATTGGCTTTTTTTTTCCTCCCCCAGTGTAAATATATTAATATTTTTACATAACATCCCAGAATTTTTAAGATCTTTTCTGTATGCACTGTTCATACATGGAGGAGAAAAGCTTATTTTTAGTAACAGGATGTTTGGTGGTTGAGCATATATTATGTTTCATAGACATTAAATGGACAATAAAAAAATTGGTTTACATTTAAGGAAAAGAAGAAAAACTCTTGTACAGACTGTAAAAGTGGTTTTAGGCTTGGTATCCTTGTTATGGTCTAAAACATGTGGTTCTATTTGTAGAAATACATGAAGCAATACTTTTAATAAAACAACCTATTCTCCCACTGTAAGTTAATTTTTCAGGGAGAAAAAAAATAAATAAAAATGTGTGAGCAATTCTCTTCTTGTGCCTGCTACAGAAAAGCAGCCCAAGGCAGGACCTGTGTTGGAGGAGAAGTGGTTTGGTCTTTACTACCTGCAACTCCTACCTCTTACGTGGGTACTGGGATCTGGGGCAGCTGAGCTCAGTCCTGTAGGCTGAGCTGCATTCCTGACAAAAGCCATGGGTTTCCCAGAACTACAGAAGGTTCAAGTTCCATTGATGAAGGATTACCCTGCATTACCCAAGCCTCATAAACTTCTCCTGCTGACCCGTAGAGCCCATGATCCTGTTAATTTAACTGCTCACCTTTACTTCCATCTATGCTGGTGGAAACCCTGCATTAATTTTATTAGGAGCTAGGTAAGACCAATAAGAGTGTGGATCCAGCTGCAGCCCCAGCCTCGTAGCTCCAGTACACCAACTCAGCCTGTATGTAAAAATGTTAACTGACCTCAGCTCTTGAGGACGATGCACTCAAGCCCCTTTTCTTTCTCCTTTCTCTCATTTTAGTGAAGAATGCAAATTGCACGTCGGATTTTGAGGAATATTTTGCCAAAAGGAAATTGGAGGAAGGAGATGGGCATGCAGTCAGCATAGCAGAGTACCTGCAGCGCAGCGACACAGCCATTATTTACCCCGAAGCCCCTGAGGAACTGTCTCGCCTTGGCACTCCAGAGGCCAATGGGCAAGAAGAAAATGGTGAGGCTGTAATTCATTTTTAGCCAGTATCCTGACCTCGTGCAGCTGTTGCAATTATAAATGCACTACATGCCTGGGTGTTTACCTTAAAAATTGAAGAACAGCTGCAGCGACATGGAATTTCACAAGCAAAGATTGGGGTTGTAATTTCAGTGTATTTTGATTTTTTAGTCAGCAAATCTGTATTATTTGGCGGGTGAACTGAAGAGCTGAATTTAAACAGGGGAAAGGCTGCTGTTCTAGTTGGGAGTTTGGGAAGTTTTAATAGAGTTTTAACACAACAAAAGAAGGGGCAGTTGTCCTATTGCTCTCCAATGCCTTGATAAATAATTGGAAAAGCTTCAGTAGGAAGGATTCGGTCAATGGCATAAGTCACTTAATGAGCTGGGGCTGGAATGCAAATCTCCAATTGATAGGGAAAACTATTTCTTAGTTTTCCAGCTAGCCAGGTCCGTGGGAGGAGTGATGCCTGTAATTAATTTCCTAGCAGGGTCCAGAGCGGGTCTTGCAAGTCTGCCATGGGTGTGCGCAGGTGCTGGTGCCTCCTGACACTGGTTGGAAGCGCCATCCCTCCCTCTCGAGCAGCAGATTGCAGCGATTCCCCTCATACCATCCTGGGCAATCAGCCCATGAGCTGCCATTGATTTGCTGACCTTTTGGCCTGCCTCTCTTCCTCCCTGTCCATCCCCCCCTGCCATCCCGGGGCACAGACCTGCCACCTGGAACTCCAGATGCCTTTGCCCAACTGCTGACCTGCCCCTACTGCGACCGGGGCTACAAGCGCCTGACGTCCCTCAAGGAGCACATCAAGTACCGCCACGAGAAGAACGAGGAGAACTTCTCATGCCCTCTCTGTAACTACACGTTTGCCTACCGCACCCAGCTCGAGCGGCATATGGTGACACACAAGCCAGGGACAGATCAGGTGGGGGGCTGGTTTTAAGTGATTTCTTTCTGTAATAACCCCTTAGAGAAACGATATTGCTTTGATTGGCAATCATTATTAATTTTTCATGGCATTTTGAAGATGCAGATCTTTTAATGGTAATAGCTTTAATTGAGGTCTAAATGATTTTTTGATGGTCTCTTCTAATATGATTTAATAGTCTTATGTTCACGATCGAATGAGTGTGTTAATTTCTAATTTAGAAATTTTATTTGCACTTTAACTTGACTTTAGTTTCGTTTTTATGTTCCTCAAAAAGTGAATGAAACTGTAGCATTTTAATTATACATTATTAAACATCTCAGCAATTTTAATTCCATTTTTCACCTAGTTTTACTTTGCAGTGTTGCAAATAGGAGCTCCAAGACATACTAAAAGATCCGATAATATTTTTTCACCATTTTTGGGTAACCTTTTCAATCATGTGAAATTATGCGTATTTTGTATAATCGTTTGTTAAACGTAATTACACATTTTTAGAATAACTGTTCCTACAGTACATATAGACTATCATTTGTGATTGTGCCACTAACACATGCATGCACTAGAACCGCGGCATCACTATAATTTGTATAGCCCAGCAGTGTATCTGCAATAAATCAAGGCAGTTTTTTCCTCGATGTGATACATGTAATATTATATCAGTGCTGCATTTAAGGAAATGCTGCGTATCTCAAACAGGTGTCTGAACTTCCTCAGTGTTCCTAAACAGGCTGGCGATAGACCTTTGCCACAAAACTCACTACATACCAGCAGAAAAACTACTCCTGTCCTCACCAGAGAATTGCTTCTGAAAACCTGTCTTATGGAGGGCTGTTTTGGAAACTCAAATTAAAACTTAAATAAATAGATGTGTGCATGGTGTCATATTATAAAGGCTTTATGCCTTACTTATTTTTCTTAAAAACCTGAAAGTCACAATCAATTGTATTTCTTTTAGTAGGTTTTTCTCAGCATATGGTAAGTTCAGTTAGGCAGACACACATCTCCTAATCGTGCAGTTTTTGCAATTAGCATTTTTAAGAGAACCCTATTTTTTGTTTGATCTTATATCTATATAAATGATTCTATAGAGCTTCTCCTCTTCTTTCCTTCCCATGGCTTTTCCAGCAGACAAACACATTTTCACATGTGTATTTTTCCTAAACCGATCCACCCTAAGGTTCTTTCTTTTGCTTTGTATCATTAAAAACACTGGGGGGAAAAAAAAAACCCCGCCTAGATATTCATCCAATGTAACTGCCTGAAATTTCACATGCGAGAGCACGCTGGTACTGGTGCATTATGAATGGTAGCTTTGGTGTTGAAAAGTCTCCTCATTTGCTCATGGCATTTACAATTAGTAAATTAAAATGATTGTATCATATTAACAGTGGCACAACTAAAGTTTATAGTAGTCCTCGGAGGGCGATGGGGGGAGACAAAACAGCTGTTGCTGTTTGTTTATGCAACTCAGCAACATATGAGCGCGGGTCCCTCAATGGCGCGCAGCGGGCTGGGCTCTGCTTGATCTTTGAAGGTTGCTGCTGTTTGAACAAACCTCCCTGTGTCCCATGTAACACCATCTGTCTCGCCAGGAATGTGGGAAGAGGCAGCACACCCTCGCAGTTGTCATACCATTTCGGCGCTGCCTTTTTCTTTTTTTTTTTCTTTCCCCTTCTTTTTTCCCTCTTTCTCCCCTCTCCCTCCTCCTGAAATAGGCTTTTGTGTTGTGGCCACCTGCAAAAGTCTGACCTCCTACCTTGAGTGTACAGAGTGTTTGGCTGCATTATGATGAATATTATCACTTTTTTTTTTTAAATTTTTTTTGTGTCCAAATTCAAAGTCTTTTTTGTGCTTTTCTTGCTTGTTGCAAAAAGGTCAGCTGCCTTTGATTGTATGTGTATGCCACTTTTAACTTTCCCTTGCCCCTCAGAAGAGCACCGACAGGAAAACATGTCACAAAAGGTAGCTCAAGTCTTCCCTGCTGCTCTATGATTTTAAAAAACATTTTCCAGCATAAGCTCATGCCGAAAACGCAGCCTCCTCTGCTTGATAATGAACTGAATCTTACATGAAATGCCACTAACGACAGTGTTTCTGTCTTTCCTCCACAAGCAGTAAACAGAATTTTTAAGCAAGCAGAGTCACACATGTTCAGAATCCGATAGGAATATTAAGAGCCACAAATCTTATAAAACAGTTTATCTCATAGTAAGATACCTTAAAGCAACACATTTCTGATGAGCGACTTAGGAAATAATTCTAAAGCAAATATCGAATGCTTATGTGAAAGTACTTTCTCATTTGTTTCGGTTTACTGCCAACATTTTGATTTTTATTGCAGCACTGATGAGACAAATAAATGTACATGCAGACCTTTTGGTCCGCTTGATAAATTTAGAGTCACATTAATTTTTTTTTTTTTTTTAAGCTAGAAATTCATGGTTTCTCTTGCATAAAATTTATGTTGATGTCTTTTTTTTTTTTTTCTCCCAGCACCAAATGCTGACCCAAGGAGCAGGCAATCGCAAGTTCAAATGCACTGAGTGTGGCAAGGCCTTCAAATATAAACACCATCTGAAGGAACACCTGCGAATTCACAGTGGTGAGTAGCGGAGGTGCTGGTGTGCTCATTTGCATTTTGTTTAATTAGCTGAGTTTTAAAGACTGCTTAAAATTTACACAGTTCTGCTTCTGGCTTCTTGGAGCTACTAAGGTCTTTCATAAGTGATATCTGAGTCATCCTCATTTATCATGCTGTTAATACCACAGTCTCACTGAAAGATTTGGAAATAGTAAAGCTTCCTGCGTATAATATAGATTGTTTGTTTGGCAGTTTGAGTTCAGAAGCGTTCACTCATTTCTGTGCAGTCGGACCTGAAGAGCCCATTATATTTTCCATAACAAGAAGTCTCCCCAAGTGAAATACAGCTCATATTCTCAGATAACGAATAAGCGCAAAGTGTCTCATTGTGAATGACTTGTGCATGTGGCTCTCCTTGACGCAGCATTCACAGCACAAAATGCCACCGGGCTCTGCCCAGGCACAAACTTCCACCAGTACTGATGTGGAGGTCCTAACATTAGGATTAATTTTCTCATACCATGCTTATTTCCAGTGAAAATTTAATTTTTTTAAAACAAGGAAAAAAAAAAAAGAAAAAGAAACATATCAAATTTGAACAGTCTGGATTTGATTTGACCCCCCTTGCCACAGGGTACTTACCTCTTACAAGGTAATGTGAAATGGTCAGTCTGGTGCCAATCTCACACCTTGGTGGCTGTTGCCAGCTGGAGACTGTGGATCCAAACTGGCCTCAGATCCCCTAGAAAGAGTGCAGTGGTGTAAAGCAGCGGTGGTGTACAGCCATATTCATAGAAATAGTATTTTCCTCACTCAGTGAATACGCAGACTACCAGTTGGGTATCAAATGTGATCATTTGCAATTATAGCAGCAATAATGATAATTAACATTTCGTTTTAATTATCATTTTAGGTGAAAAACCATATGAGTGTCCAAACTGCAAGAAACGTTTCTCCCATTCTGGCTCCTACAGTTCGCACATCAGCAGCAAGAAGTGTATTGGTTTAATCTCTGTAAATGGCAGAATGAGAAACAATATCAAGACGGGTTCTTCTCCTAATTCTGTATCTTCCTCTCCTACTAATTCAGCCATTACGCAGCTGAGAAACAAGCTGGAGAATGGCAAACCACTTAGTATGTCTGAACAAACAGGCCTACTGAAAATTAAAACAGAACCACTAGATTTCAATGAATATAAGGTTCTTATGGCCTCACATGGGTTTAGTGCAACTAGTCCTTTTATGAATGGTGGACTCGGAGCAACCAGCCCCTTAGGAGTTCATGCTTCTGCTCAAAGTCCAATGCAGCACTTAGGTGTAGGGATGGAAGCACCATTGCTTGGGTTTCCTGCGGTAGGCAGTAATTTAAGTGAGGTGCAGAAGGTCCTACAGATTGTGGACAACACGGTTTCCAGGCAGAAAATGGACTGCAAGGCTGAAGAGATCTCCAAGTTGAAGGTTTACCATATGAAGGATTCATGCTCTCAAGCCGAGGAACAAGGAGTTACCTCCCCCAATATTCCCCCTGTGGGTCTTCCAGTAGTAAGTCATAATGGTGCCACTAAAAGTATTATTGACTATACATTAGAGAAAGTCAATGAAGCCAAAGCTTGCCTCCAAAGTTTAACAACAGACTCAAGGAGGCAGCTCAATAACATTAAAAAAGAGAAGCTGCGAACGCTAATAGACCTGGTAACTGAAGACAAGATGATAGAGAACCATAATGTATCCACTCCATTTTCATGCCAGTTCTGTAAAGAAAGTTTTCCTGGTCCCATTCCGTTGCATCAGCATGAGCGTTACCTGTGTAAAATGAATGAAGAAATCAAGGCGGTCCTTCAGCCTCATGAGAACATGGTTCCCAACAAACCTGGAGTGTTTGATAAGCAAACCCTCTTGCTGTCATCAGTACTTTCTGAGAAAGGAATGACTAGCCCCATCAACCCATACAAGGACCACATGTCTGTACTTAAAGCATATTATGCTATGAATATGGAACCCAACTCTGATGAACTACTGAAAATTTCCATTGCTGTTGGCCTTCCTCAGGAATTTGTGAAGGAATGGTTTGAACAAAGAAAAGTCTACCAGTATTCAAGTTCCAGGTCACCATCACTGGAAAGGGCCAGTGCCAAGGTGGCGCTGGCTGCCACCAACAACACTCCCACTAAAGACTCTTTGTCAGCCAGATCTCCAATAAAGCCTGTGGACTCTATAACTTCACCATCTATAGCTGAACTCCATAACAGTGTTACTAATTGTGATACTCCTCTCAGGCTAACAAAACCTCCTCATTTTACCAATATTAAACCAGTTGATAAATTGGACCATTCTAGGAGCAATACTCCTTCCCCTTTAAATCTTTCTTCCACATCTTCTAAAAACTCCCACAGTAGTTCTTACACTCCAAACAGTTTCTCTTCTGAGGAGCTTCAGGCTGAGCCTTTGGACTTGTCTTTACCAAAACAAATGAAGGAACCCAAAAGTATTATAGCCACAAAGAACAAAACAAAATCTAATAGTGTAACTTTAGAACACAACAGTGTTTCTTCATCATCTGAAAACTCAGATGAGCCACTGAACTTGACTTTTATCAAGAAGGAGTTTTCTAATTCAAATAATCTGGATAAAAGCACTAACCCAGTATTTGGTATGAACCCATTTAGTGCCAAACCTTTATACACAACACTTCCCCCACAGAGCGCATTTCCCCCAGCCACTTTTATGCCACCAGTCCAGACCAGTATTCCTGGGCTGCGACCATACCCAGGACTAGATCAGATGAGCTTCCTACCACATATGGCCTACACTTACCCAACTGGAGCAGCTACTTTTGCTGATATGCAGCAAAGAAGAAAGTACCAGCGGAAACAAGGATTTCAGGTAAATTTTTGCAACCATTTTCCTTTGAAAGGCTAGGAATTAGTATTTTGTGA
Organism: Melopsittacus undulatus; assembly: GCF_012275295.1. Taxonomy (NCBI): domain Eukaryota; kingdom Metazoa; phylum Chordata; class Aves; order Psittaciformes; family Psittaculidae; genus Melopsittacus; species Melopsittacus undulatus. The sequence continues at coordinate 75,912,059 of NC_047530.1, forward strand.
TATGTCCTCTTACAGAAGAAAAAAACTGAAGCTATATTCAACATTTGCAACAAAATTAGTAGAGTTTCTTTTAGTCTGAACTTGCAAAAATGCAGTGCAAAAGGAAAATGAACTGCAATTACCTTAAGTGTACCCCTACTTAGACTCAGAAACAATATTAATACCTTTGAATAGGCATAACACATGGTTTTATTCTCTTAAGCACTTAGTCATTTGTTATCCGAATTTTTTCTAAATAATAATAACATGCATGAAAAGTCCCATCCTGCAGGAAAAAAAACAGAGTGAAACTTTGCAGGGAAATTGATCTCTACAGGGCAGTGTGGGGTAAAGGAGCGGTGGGAGACCTCTTGGTAATCACCTCCATGCTTGGATGCAAAGCTGTATCCCTGTAAGTGGAGGTCCATATGAACTTGTAGCAGCTGTATCCCATTGAAAGCCCTCAAAGCTTCCTTCTCCATGTTTCTGGGGGGTTGTTCATCCACCGTGCATGGGAAAGGCGTCCTGTCTTCTCATGAATGTCTAGGCAATAAGAAACACTGACATGCTGTTTCCCCATAGCCCCTTCCTTCAGCCTACCTACTGCCCTTCCCAGACTACCAGTCCTCTAATCCTGCCAGTCACTTGGAACAGCTTTGAAAAAACCTGGAGATTAAACAAAATTATTTGAGGAGGTAGCAGCTAGGGACCATAATCGCAAAGAAAGTCTTTCCCTGGACATGTAATATGTGTTGGCACTTCTTCATGCCTGGGTACAACATTTAATCCTTTTCTCAGAGTCAATACGTGAGGAGCAAAGGATTTTGCCACTTGCATTCCTACAGCAAAGAGCTGCTTTACGAAAGTCACATACTTTTATATCTTTCTTCTGGGTTTGTTCAGATATAACGTACAGAGTTTAGTTAAATTAAATTAACTGATTATAGATTATTATTCTTTTTATTTTTTTTTACATTTGTGCATGTTCCCTTATGTCCTATTATGGTCTATTAGCAATTTTACTGACTGGTAAATGTTTTATAGTTTCAGATGTGAAAATCAGGTATGGTTTTACATTACAGGCTGCAATCCCTCTTTGCACAATAGGAGCATAAATAGCACTGCACCTCCATAACAGCTGTTCCACTATTCCAATTTACAGTACATCTGCCCTCTTTGTAAATGTATTTAAGCCTATTTAATCTTCTCTAATATTAATTAGTGCAAACCTAGTCTAAGAAAACTGAACAGTGTGATAGCAAATGGAAATGTATGTTATCATGCAAGTTTTCACTCTCTTTGGATCAAGACAAAATAAATATCAAGAAATTTAATAATTTACTGATCCACATTCATTATTGCTTAATGCTGAAGGCTGTTTTAACATAGATAGAACATTGATAAAAAGTGTTATTAATATTCCCTATTTCAAATTACAAAATTAAATATAAAAATATAGCTTGAGGCCTTTAGTCGGGAGACATACATTTAAATGGATTGCATAATAATAACATTTGTACCTAAATATAAAATTCAATTAAAACCTTTCTACAGATACAGAATACAACCAAGTTTCTGTGTTTTGCAAGGAATGATCTCTTAGGTGTTGCTTACACTTACACCTGTAAAATATTACAATACCTTTTGCTGTCCATAGAGAACCTCCCCTTTGCTTTTTCTGATCCTTGAAAATATCTAGTGCTGAGATTATAAATACGGTCCAATTGCGTAAATCATACTACTGCAGAGTGTTCAAAGACAGAAAGTTGTTCTAAGACATAGAAGGCTTCTCATTTTTTCCACAGTTTTCATCAGATGTAGTTTCATTTCCAACGGATTCCTAAGCTGAGAGGACTACCATCCTAAGCAGACATAATTTTGACTTCTCTCGGATGGTTAGTTCCTTCATGGGAAGGCGCGGTGGTAGAAATGGGTGTCACTGACGGGTGGTTCCCTCACAGGGAGAATTGCTTGATGGAACCCCAGACTACATGTCCGGCCTTGATGACATGACGGACTCCGACTCCTGTCTGTCCCGAAAGAAGATAAAGAAGACAGAAAGCGGCATGTATGCATGTGACTTATGTGACAAGACATTCCAGAAGAGCAGTTCCCTGCTGCGACACAAATACGAGCACACAGGTAGGATAGCCGTGCGTGACAATGGGAGGGTTGAGGTCCATGCTGTGCTCTTCACAGTCTTTTGCAAGTACACTTGTGCAGTGAATGGTTTGGAAAGTGGACAGGCTTTCAATAGGGCAGAAAGAATATCTTTTCTCAGTTCAACACGTTTAATTCTTTTTAATAGTAATTGCTTGGTGAAGAGCTGTTGGATGTGATCGGGTGAATCCTGGCAGGTGCTATGCGATGTATCATGCTGTGCATGATAGCAATGGTGGCATTCAGCATCTTGCAGGATAAACCCTCTTCAAATAAGGCAAGCCTTAGCACTCGGAAAGAACTGCAACTTGGTCAACACAAAGTCTGGAACAGGAAGGAAAGGTCACAGTATATTTCTTGTTTCCTAGACATTATCTGACCATGCACCATTTTAATCCTATAGAACTTCCACTGATGTTAGCAGCATAAGAGCAGGCTCTGGCTGAGTTATCTGAAAGTAAACTGCTCACAGGGATTGCTCTTCCTGTGATCTTGCATGCCAGCAGCATAGGAAGGTTGCGTTTCACTTTTTTGCTTCTCAGTTCATGCCCAGGGAAGGCTTCTTTTTTTCCCAAGTAGGGACTGATTTTTGTCTAGTTCAAGGAAGCTTGCCAAAGTTCACCACAGATTGTCAGCTTAAAAAATATTTTGGTTTGAAAAAGACCCTCCATCACACCTATGCTGGCCATGATTCCCCTAGCAGGCAGTGCTCCCTTTCCCACTCTCAGTTAGGACAGGCATGAGCCTAGAGGTAGAGAGCTCTCCAAGAGGGATACATCAGCTCAGTGTGTTTCACTTAGGGGAAAATGGGACCGGAGCTCCCCATATAATAGAGATATCAAGTTATATTAGACAAAGGGAATGTGAATTATCATGTGAATTATTGTTCAGCGGGACATAAACCAAACACCAACTTCCTAGAGTTAGAAAAAGCTTACTCAGGAGGAAACTTTCCTTAACTTTGAAAGTTGAGTCCCGATTCAGGAAACGAAGCAAGTCACATCATCCTTCAATCTCACCATGTGATGGTAAAAAACACATACCTCTCTATTAATACATCTTCCAGGCTGCACATAACTATTTGGCATTTCATATATGAAGAAATTACAATTCAGAAGTGGACTATGCCTTTAAAAAAATTCTTTATTTTGTTATTTTCCTTCTTATACTTTTCTTCCAAATTTTAAGATAATCCCACACAGGAAAATAAAAAAGAAAGTAAAAGTACATATGGGATTAGGAAAGAAAATTAAAAGCATCATTTTGGACTAGATCAGCTAGTTCATTACTGAAATGTGCTTCCCACTACATTATTCAGATCAAATTGTTTATTCAGTAGAAGAAGCTTTGAAGGCTTTACGTCCCTGCACCTTTTCTCCCCTGAATGATTTTATTACAGCCATCTGCAAACATTATGGCTTACTACACTAGTACCGTAAAGCTCTCATGTTAGAACTGGCCTTCATATATACTGGGATCTGGACATATGGTTGAATCCCATAAAGTTGGTAGTCCATAAGGTCGACAGACATATGGTTGAAAGGCTGAAAATTTGACAAGCTGAAATGTGTGCAATCACCTTGATTTGCAAAATAAACTGCATTTGTAAAAGCAAAAATATGTTCTGGTCTTTAAGTAGCATGGGAACCTACTGCCTAGAAAAAAACCACACAGCTGCAGTGTAGGAACTTTTCTTCCTCTTTGCTCTGTCCCTTTCAGTTTCTTAAGTTTACATCCATCAATTTTATTGGACTCAGCCTTATGATCCAGAACGTGTATACAGTGTCATATTTAATACGCTAGAACTACAGCACATCATCAAGCTTGAGTGTGGCATTTAGAGACAGGAAGGATGATCTTGTGGCAAAGGCACAGGCACTGAGGCTGAGAGAACTGCACTCTTTTCTGCCTTGCCACAGACTTCCTTTGTGAATTTCAGCAAATTGCTTCACCTTCTTTCACCTTTGCCCATCTTTGCGATAGAGGGAAATGATACCAGCCCACCTCTCTGGGCTGCTGTAAATCTTAATTCATGCAGGCTGAAATCTTGTGACGAAACTTGCTGTATAAATTGTGAAGTATTATTAATGACATGCTTGCTTTTATCCTCCACGTGTCACGCTAATGTTAGATAGAGGTGGTTGGAGCTGTGAAGACATTGGCTGGGATAGCTCCATCACAGATCCACAGCCTTCAGGAGGCAAAATGCACAGGGACTTCGGCTAATAGCTTAGCGTGCATCTTAAGTGAATTTCAAATTAATTTCATAGTTTTGAAAAAAGCTTGCAATTGTATTTATAATGTAGGTATGAAATTGCAGTCTGTTCAGTGGAAGGAACCAAATTGGAAGTATCAGCCTCTTCTGCATTTGAGATCATTCTAAGAGTAGGCCCAGATTTTTCAGTCAACTTTTTGAAACCTAAAAAAGAGAAAAAGCTTATTTTCTGAGTGTGTGGCTGTTTTCTGACCAGCTGATCACGATCTGTTGTTACTTCATTAAAAACATATTTTTAGGAGGAACACTTCCTGTCTTTCCTGGAGAAGCACAAGTACTGGATGTTTTTTATACTGATGTCCTTTTTCTTGAGTGGAAAAAAAAATCTATGTGCTTTTTGGGGTTTGGGTTTTTTTGATATTTGAACAATAGGATTTTTATTTGTCACCACTTTTCATGGTTTACAAACCCATTGCAAACAATGCTAGAATGAGGGTTGAGAGATTCAGACAGAGGATATTTCCTTCTTTGCAGCCCCTAAATATTTACCCCAGAGAAATCATCTGGAGCAAAAAATAACATTGACAGTTGAAACTACATGAGATGCAGTAATCATGTGTTACACCAACTGCTGTAAAGGAGAAAACAGGAATGTCACTGAAGTATTGCAGTGGAGCTGTTTCCCTTCTAGGACAAGAAGAATGGGATTTGGCCAGTTCTTTGTGTCAACCCAAGAACTTCTAGTAGGACCATGTGGACACAGATCAGGGAGCTCTGCCATTACCTCTGTACTCCATGCCTGCCACGGCTTGAGTACAGTAGGAAAAGTGGCCCAGATTTCACAATCCATAATTTTTAATTTATGCAGCATTACCAGTATTCTGCAATAGCTTCTAGCTTCATGTGGAGAAGGAAAATTCATTGTGTTACTGCAATGAGTGAAATGCATTGTTTCTGGCATCTGAATCTGAAATTTAGTGTAGAGGCCACTGCTTGTTGCAGGACCAAATTCTGCCAAGTTAATTTTGGGATGACATTTAATTTTAAGAGAAGTTATATTGTCCCTCTGAGAATTTGAGCTTCACAAGATCCTATTTCTTTAAAACCAGGGAATGCAGCACTGTAATTAGGGTGCAGGGCATGGCAGGTAGCAGAGGAATTCAGTGCTCACATTATTTTCCTGGGAAGTCTTATGAACTCATCCTAACTTTGGACAGGTTGAAATTAGTTGAGTGTATACTGCATGTGTTTAATCTCAGATTTATCCACGCTGCTTAGCACAGGGTTCAAGAAACTTTCCATACTAAAGATGGAGATGGTTCCCTTCATGGTAAAGCATTAGTACCATCTGATGAGCAAAAAAAATATTTGTGTTGCAGATAAGGAGGGCAAACAGTAGTGGGTAAGTGAGCAAGAAAGCAAACAGAATGGAGCATCTGGAAGTAAGAGAAATATCCTGGCTCCTGGGTAGCAGTCCAATCCCTCTTGGTCATCAGTGCTGTGTTGGGGTGATTCAGGAGTAAGGTGAGCATCTGGAAATAAGAGAAATATCCTGGCTCCTGGCTACTAATGCAGCACCCTTGGGTTATCAGTGCTGTGTTGAGCTGATTCAGGAGTAAGGTGAATTTGTTCTGCTGTCGTCAACACCCATGTCTGCTACACACCAGCTTTATCGTAGCTTCCCAAGGAAACTTGCAGTGTGCATGCTCTGCAACAAAACCTGGAAACAGTTTTTCAGAATCCTACCTAGAAATTTGAAATCCTTTCATTGTTGCTCTGTATTACATCATATTCTATTTTATTACTTGTGTGGGCTGTTGAGGGCCTCATAACTGTGCTAGTGCTTTCATCCTTTCCTTTTCCACTGTATATTTTATTAAGACCTCTTTTATATTTTTGTAGCTTTCATGCTGATGCAAGCACTAGTTTTATTTCCAGATTGATTCTGCAAACTAAATATTGTTCTTGAGCCTGGTAGCAAATCAGCTCTCTCTGGCTAGTATTTTGAATTCCCAGCTCAGGAGTTTTCTTTATTTAGAACTTGATTCATAAAAAATTTACATGCTATTTAAAGATTATTTTTTCTTGCTGTACTCTGATGCAAGTTTAGAATTCCCTCTTTTACACTCAAATAAAGAAAAAAAAGGGTATATTCTATGCTTGTGAAATCTGTTCTGTAGACAAGGTCTTCTATTGAAAATGGAACAGGTGCAGCTTGGGCAATTATATATAAATTGCATTTATTTGGCACCTTTGACCGCTTTGCTGTGTTCTGGCTGCTAATCCATCTCCACTGGGACTACAACTAACATCCAAACCCCCAAGCAACTTCAAAAGAACTGCCTTCAAAACATAAAAACAAACTGTCACAGAAATGTTTCCTTCTTTCCTCCAAAGAGTGGGATTTCTGTTTGGCCCCCTCCCGCAGAAAAAAGACCCACTTTCCTTAGGCAAAGGGTGGGTGATATTTAGTCTGGGACCAGTGACAGCTTATGATCTGATGTCTTATGACTTTTAAGCCACTGTAAATGTGAAACTCATAGCTTTTTCACTCAAAGGCTTTTAGCCCAGGAAGACTGAGCGATACTTACTGTTAGAGGTTTTTTGTTGTTGTTTTGTTTGACAGAAACACAATTCTAGAGACTTTGCAAAGAGATTAGTTATAATTTCCCCTCTGTAAATTGAGTGCAGGCCCCTGTGAGAACCTCTTTTTGCAGATGGTGGAATAAAAAAGAGCCCAAGCATTTCCTTCAGATATTTGAGAGATATTTATCACTCAGTTTCACTGCAAAATGTGACATCTACCTCACACATCTACCTGGTAACACAGAGTGTTCTGTGAGCCATCCTGTGAGGTGCCATGGGTATTCCTCTCTCAGTTCAATCTCCATGTATGACACAGGTCATCTGAAATGAAACTGGGTAAAATGTGGGGTGGGATGTTCAAATCTGCTTTCTTTCAACCCATCTAGTCCACTGATATGATATTGCACAACAATGCTCTTACTGCATGCTAGTTAAATAGCTGACAAAGCAGACAGAACTACTTAAAGTTGTAGGTTCTTCCCAACCACCTACAGGTGTAGGTCTACCCACACACCTACAGTTCTAGGTTCTCCCTGTCCACCTACAGCTGTTGGCTTATCCCCATCAGCCTACATTTGTAGATTTATCCCCATTCCCAGTGTAAAATACCTTACTTTAGATTTATTTTATGGCCTACTAATGCATTGGAGGGATAAGGTACTCCTTTCAAATGGCTGAAATACTGGGTTTTGCACACAGGGGAAAAAAATAATTCTCCCACAAATGTTCAGAAACCCGATACATTTAAAAACATATTTCAATTAGTGTTGTAACAGCTGCATGCTGTGCACTGCTAAGGTATGTTGTATGGTGTCTGAACAAAGAACTTTGCTCAAGCTGTCATGTTCCCTCAGATCAAAACTGAGTCCTTGATACGGATGTGGTAGACTAAATAGCTCTAGTATAGCCTTTTCAGTACTAATATAAATTAATATGAAAATACAAAGTATTTTAATCTTCTCATTTCTAAATTAATGTATAAAATATAGACGATTTCCTGCCAGGCTACCACTTTGCTGGCTGGAGGAAGGCCCCGGGTATCATGAGCAGGAAACACAGCATTGAATGAACACTGCGTGCCAGGGATGAGCAAAGCAGACAAAGATGGAGGGACAGGCACATAGCAAAGACCTGGGAAAGGGCAGGTGGAGACAGGTCTGGATGAGAAGCAGTGGGGGTGGCTGACTTCTGTTTGAAGAGAGAAAAAGTGCTGGACAATTGATGGAGCCCAGCTGTGGGGTGAGAAGGGTGTAGCGGGCATTAAAAAAATCAGGAAATAACAGATAAGGAGCATTGCTGTGGAGAAGTGGAACAAGATGAGGGTTGGACTTATGGATGTTGGAGAAAAGTAAGTCAGAGGGAGGGACTGAGACAGCGTGGGCAGTTCAGTGAGGAGGAGGAAACAAAAAAAGTCCTGAGGAAAAGCAGAAGGACTACGAGGAAAAAAAATAAAGAAACAAAATTAGCAACTATGGAGATACCAGCAAAGGGATGGTAGTGTGCTGCTCTGAGTGAGCTCAGCAGGACAGGTAGGATGAGGCAGGGATGCAGGCAGGCCTATCATCTGTTGTATCCAGCTGGGGGGTTGGTGGCATTTGGAAAGTTCCCACCTCACTCATGAAGGTTTTCTTTGGGCAGCACTGAGATTTAAGGAGTGCTTAGGTCAAGAGTGCTTTGGGATTTTATGCTAATTTGAGTAAGTGACTAAATCATGCTAAAATCTCCTGAGCTATGACTGTGGGATTTCCCCACTATGGCAAACTTCTGCTCCGAATCCAGGTAGTTGCTTCACAGCTCTGGACTTGGTGCACTTCCAGGTCAAGGCAGAAATGCATACTTAGGAAACAGATCACAAAAGCAATACTTCTGTAATCCAATATATCAAGCTTGAATTTTCAGTTTTACTCTACAGGGAAACAAAGAAGAGAAAAAAAAAAACAACAAAAAAACCCCAGCCCTGTCATGTATGCAAGATTACGAACTTCTCATACAAAGAAATGTAGTTTGAGTCCCAATTTCCAGGCATCCACTAATTCCTCTGTCACTTGGGTTATTCTATCTGTGGTTTCTCCTGTATTTTCCTTCCTGCCAGATCTCCCCTTCATTTCATAACACAATTTTTGGCTTCCTCGAGCATTTGTTAATCGCACCTTATTAAATGTGAACTTTCACAGTGGGGCTTGAAGGTAGCTGTGACTAGATTGGGGGGAAAAAATTCACATATTCCTTAGTATTTGTTCTTAGCAACTTTGCTATGGAAATGAATTCGTTTTATGCCTGACTTTCCCTGCTCTCACGTCCTGGCAGTGACTGCAGAGGAAAAGAAGGCAGATCAGATTCATCAAGGAGCAGTTTGAATTTTCCTGGAAGTTGAGATCCTTCAACACTCTGAAAACAGGTTTTTTTTTTTCCCTGCTGGATTTCCTTCCATGTGGACACTACCAGTGACAGTTTCCCATCTTCCCAGCCCTTCGCTCTTGCCTGGTGTTTTCTACCCTCCACCACACTCTTCCTCTCCCTGAGCTTGCTTCTTTTAGATTTAAGAGAATACCACACTTTTACAACTGACAGGATGGGAGGGCTCTGGTGTGAAGTTTATTTCTGTTCAGGTCACATCCCACATTAGCTAAGTGTGGTAAATATGCCTGAGGAATTGGACCACTTCACTAATAAGTTCCTAACGATCTTCTCTAGCAGTAAGACATGAAAAACAGGGCTCTGCATTTCAGGCACTGAATACCAGCATTTTTATATATGTAAAAATTGCACAGATTAAAAACTAATGACCAATTGGCACTGTATCCGCCTGCATAGTTGCACCACTCTGGAGCATTCAGTTGAGTGACACTAAGATTAT